>NC_056723.1:6900439-7125439 GCF_018831695.1 Puntigrus tetrazona
AAAACAAAAAACATTTACTGATGTCAGATCCTGTTTTGCCGATGTATTTACGTTTGGTAGTGGGATCATTTTAGTTTTGCTGGAGATTTCATTAAAACATTAAAAAATATCTTAATTTGTGTTCTGAAGATGTTACGGAGGTCTTACGGGTTACTCAGCACAAGGGTGAGTAATTAATGACAGATTTTCTTTTTGGGGTGAACTAACCCTTTAAATATTTCTCTGTAATATTTTGTAGCAAACCTAAAAAAGCATTGCTGAAAGTTAATACGTATAATTTTTTCATCATGACTTCATCGTGATTTTAATTGCCCTCCCAACATTGTGACCGTGAAAATGTTGGGAGGGCAATTAAAATCATTAATTACATGTCAAACAGACCAGCAGCAAAAATGCTTAATGATGAGCCCTAAGGATATATGTTTTTATTCAGACATTAATGCTAACAACACATATGTCTACACACGCACTTTCGTTGATTTTAGATGGCGGTGGATGAGAGAGTCTGTGGTATTTGTATTCAGAATGCTTTGGTCCAGTTGAATGAGCTCATGTTTTGTAATGATGATCGTAATAAGAGGCTGTGTGTTTTCATAAAGATATCCCATGAGCCCCATTACGGACATCAGACAGCTGCCGCCGCCACCTCTGTCCACCGGTTCCAGCATCTGCTACACAAACACACACACACACTCGGAAGCCAATAGACACCATTCACTCACCTACAAAAGCAGACTTCCTGAGGAGCCAATAGGGGCCTCAAGTTTCACTTCTCACCTTTAAAAGGTGAAACAAACCCATTCGGCCACTTGGACGTTGTACTCTTGTGCCAGTAACTGTGCCAAGTAAGGTTTCATTAACATTTTTTCTCATTAAAGTGAGAGGTCAATTCTACCATCATTTATTTACCCTAATGTTGTTTAGATCATTAGGTTGGCTGCGTTTCTTCTGCAGAAAAAAATATTTTCAACAGTTTTTTGGGTTATAAAACAACACTGGACTTTATTGTGTGATATATTTTTTTTACAGAATAACACAATCCAATAGGTTTGGTTTGTAATACGTTAGGTAAAATAAAATAAGGACATAATTTTCTTATTTGGGTAGACTAAGCTATCGCTTTAATTAATGTCCTCATAAAGTACTAGTTTAAAGTTATATTTTCTTCCCAAAAACTGGTTTAAATGACAATGAAACTGAAAAGTACATCAATAAATAAATTATTTAAATGCAGCCAAGGTTTAAATAATATATAAAATAACAAGGAATATGCTATCAGGTAAATTCACATCAAAACTCGTGCCATCAAGTTATACTTTGCCATTTTCTTTTCATTTTCCTAAATAGCTTTTATAAAATCGCTTACTCTTTGTTTATATGAAAGATTCCTTTTAAAATTCACTATAAAAAATGTTTTCTTCCTAAAATGGCATAAAACAAAAAAAGTGCATTAAGGAATCAATTACCATTTAAATATATCCCCAGTTTAATATTTGACATTTTAACCCAATTTTCTTCCCTATAACTTTCCTAAAATCTTTATGAAAAATATCAGGAAATAAGTTATATTTTAGCATTTTCTCTTAATCTTCCAGATTTTATAAAATTGCTTACTATACATAAAAAACTATTAAAAGAATTCACTATACAAATTCTTTTTTTCTTCCAAACTGCTTAAAATAGCCTAAAACAAAGAAATACAGCAAGGAATCAGTCCTCGTTTAAAAGCACCCAAAAAAGCATGCCAACAGTATTTATTTTACATTTTAACTCAATTTTTTTGCTAGAACTGCTTACTCGTCGTCTAGTTCTAAATAAAATGTATAAAGAAAACTGTTATCATGTAAATCTACCTTAAAATCAACCAAAAAGTTATATTTTGCCATTTTAGGTCAGTTTTCCAAAGTGTTTGACTTATTTCTTGTCTGTAATTAAATATACGTATAATAAAATGTATTTTGAAAAGACATTAAGTCTGTTTTGGTCCACCAGAGTAACATACCCACAAAGCCCCAAAGTGATGTCAGCAAACCCCGCCAGACCTGGTCGACACAATTGCCAAACATGTTAGCCGATAGCTTCATGTGTGCCAAACACCGGCAGAAATAGGAGGAATGTCCTTCCACGTTCACCTAAACCTAACTAATCATGAGAAACCAAGATGACCCAAGCCTGACTTCACCGATCTGTCGTTTTTCCCTCCGAGGGCTCAAGATTAAGCCGAACAAATGGAGAGATTGTGCAAAAGAAACCCCATCTCCTTTCAAGCCAACTTTATTACATTGTGTTGTCATCCGATACCATGATTAGGACAATGACTCTCACTGTGAGACAGCGTATAGCTATACGAGACAGAAACGAATATCGCCGTTTCCCACAAAAGCGACCTTAAATGTTAGCAGACATCCAAACTCAGCAAGGGACATTTCTGTTTGCCTTTCTTTCTTGATTATTCAGAATAGATGGACCCCAACAATATGTCTGGCGTACAATGATCATCTCTAGTGCCCATTTAGCAAAGGAAAGAAAGAGCAGCTTGTTGATTAAAAAGCTTTTTACTTTAGACATGTCCTCCATTAATTCTATTCAAGCGCTCACGTCAAATCGCCTTGTCTGGAGGCTAATCACTATGAATGATCTGCAAACTCAAGAAGCCCAAAGAGAAGCTATTCATAACCGTTAGCAGCCTCGATAATAAAGCCTTCTAATGCTTTAATGGCTTTAGCTGTTATGTAGCGGGATTCATTTTCCTTTTAAAAGCAATTACGTTCACATACCCAAACAAAGGTGCGCAGTCTCTCTCGGAGCTGTTTACTGCGACGCCGAGCACAATAAACCTTCTTTTGGCTGGCGTATACCAATTTAAAAACAGGAGATTGATTCATATGCTAGACTTTATAGCTTCCGCAAACTCTCTGTCGGATGCTAGCTTTGGGTTTAGCGTTGTATAACATGTTAAAACTAAGCTAGGCTAAGTCGCGCCCGAGCCTGGAAAGTTTCGCCAGTCGACGCGCCGTGATTTTTTTAACGAGCGCAGCCTCTCATTACTGTCAAGAACTAAAGAACGGTCCTCTCTGACCTAAAGGCGCTAATTTCGCAAACAGTGCGTTTTTCAACAGTCAAGACCTCGCTCCTTTATCTTTTCTGTGGCACGCAGCAGATTTGAATCTGCGCCGCAGCAGCCCTAATTAGAAGAAACACGTCTCCCTGAAAACTTGCTTCTTACCGCTAACCAAACTAGCAAAAGGCGTCGTTGATAGCTTGAGTAACGTTTTGCCACGGAAGCTAGAAGTCAGTCACGAAAGTTTGCAGACGGCACGTACTGTACAGCACCTCTAGACTCTATTTGTCTTTAGTTTCTGTTACTGTCATCACCTCGCTCCTCCAGACATCTCAAGGGGACGCGGGCAGGTGCAGAGGGTCATTCGTGGCAGTAATACATTCTCATCCATTCTGACAGAGGAAAAGAGATTTTCTGAGAAAGATCTAAAGAGCTCGCCTGCCCATGAACTGATAGCAGCATTTTAGACTGAGAAAAACCGAGAAAAGGAAACTGTGTTACAGAAATATTGGAAGTAGAAAAGAAATTTGTTAGTTTCACCCTTATATCATTACTGAACCTGCAGGATTGAATTTTTTTTCTCTAAAGCACAAAAGGAGATGGTTAGATGGACGTCCACGCTGCTCTTTTCCATCAAACTGAGCAGTGACCACAGACAGTAAATGACAAAGTATTTTTGAAAATGTTGCAGTAAATGTAGCAGATATTATAATATAATAATTTTAATATAATATGCATTTTCTTGCCTTTGTGACTGAGTTTCTTATATCGAAATCAAAAGAAGTCTGACAAATGCTATAACATTACTGATGTTTAAAGCGTGACACACACACACACACACACACACATATATATATATATATATATATATATATATATATATATATAATGTTACATGAAAACATCAGTATTATAGCATTTCTCAGGCTATGACTATATATACACACACACACACATATATATATATATATATATATATATATATATATATATATATATATATATATATATATTACAACAGTAGACTTATAATAGCTATATTTATTAAACATGCTAAAGTGCATACTAATAATAACAATAATAATACATTATAAAAGAAATAAAAATCATTATTTTAAAATAATTAAAATTAATTTTATTATACTGTCATTCATGCAATTAATCTCTAACTCTTAACAAAATAAAATAACATCAAATAAAATATATTCAAAATAAAACATTTCTAATATTAACTAATATAGTTTTTTTTTTTTTTTTACATGTTTTGTTTGTATTTTTCACAGTATAAATAGTTCCTCGTGAATCAGATAAATGTATCGTTTCCTTAATATATTTGGAAGGTGGCAAGGGAGTCCACGGCATCAAAAAGCTTAAAAAACTCTGGGTTCACAACCTCCAGGAGGCATCCCTCATTCATCTTTTTTCTGGTATTTCATTGATTTCTTCATTGCATTTTCATTTTGATGATAGGCTTCGAGACTGCTTATTCTCCGTGACATTAATGATTCAGACTGACCTACGATGTTTGAGCCAAATAACAAGGCCAGCGCTTACAGACTGCAATACGAGCGAGAGTGGCAAATTATCTAAACATCTGAATCCCGCTATAGCAGGTCATCCGACTCGTCGTCTCCGGCGTGTTCGTTTCAGCTCATCCCTGATGACATTCCTCAACAAACCTTCTTGTTCGAGGTAGATGGAGGATGAGTCACTGGAAGCGTTTTTAAGCTCATAAATGCACTCTGCTCATCATCTGCAACTGATGAAGTCATAATTACAGAGCTCTCGCCGTGCAGCCGCCAGATATCATTCAGCATCACCTCCGTCCTCAGATGTCTGACTAACAGTCGGGCGAATGGAAGGAGATGCTGCTGAGCACAGATTATGAATCCGTGTTCACAGATGGTCACAGCCTTCAAACACTTTGTGCAACATCAATCTTGTGGACGTGACATTTGGCCTCCTCTCGGCGCCTTACACAAAGGTTGCTTTTGAAAGATTACTTCGGAGAGCGATTTTCAGGAGAACAGAACAACCTGATGTATTTCGGTCCTGGAAAAAAACCTCAGAAAGATTAAAAGCAGACTGCACCTGCACCTGCTATTGACACATTTTTGTACAGCATGATAAATGGATATCCTAGTTTTTCAGTTATTAACTGCATTAAACAGTTTCTGTACCACTGAGCAGAGAGATCTGGTAGCGGTCATTAGTAGTGCGCGCGATAAAGCAAAGCATTGCTGTTACTTTTGCTCATACTTAGGGGATTTGAACAAATCTCTTACACTATAAGCATTAAACATTGGTGCATAAATTTTCCTGAATGCCTAATATCAAACAGCTTGTTGAGGAAATGTGCTATTGCGCTCGATTTTTATGCCTGGTGGGCGATAAAACAGATAAAACTACCTTGGAGTTAGACTGAAGAACAGACCGAGCCAAATCTACGCTGCAAAACAACGATTGGCAGCTGTGATTTGTAAAAAAATACAGAAAAATAAATTTACTGCAAAAACAGTCAATTTTACCGTATAAAACTGCAATTTACAAACATGAAAATTGCTATGTAAACTCAGTAAATACAACAAACGCACACCTCTATTTCGTACCTTTTTAACATACTGGCGAGCACCATAATAATGCTGGTAGTAAAAGAAAGCCACATGGAGAATCCAAGCTCATCATAAGCAGCTCGACCACAAGCAGAAGTACATAGAGTCATTCACGCAAACACAAAAACACTATCATGTTAACACACGGCAATTAAACAATGCAGTAAACATTCATTAAACAACAGAAGATGTAACATAAAGCCCAAATATACATAAGTGATAACAAAAATCGATAAAAAAAAGCTAAATACATTCAAATGGGGAGTGTCATGCAGGGAGTTATGGGAATATCAGTTTTCAGGTTTTGACTCTAAATTATAAATTGATTTGTTCTGTTTGCTTCTAAATACTGTAGAATTAATAGGATTTTACTGTAAAATTACATAAAATTTCTGGTTGGATGCTTTACAGTTTTGCCTGTATATATAGTACAGGAACTTACTTTTTACAGTTAAAATGACATTTATATTTACAGCGTAGAGACAAGAATAGCTTAGAGATTTGAGGATCGCTTCATCTCTCTCTAACTCTAAAGCAAAATTTTGTATTTCAGTAATAGACCACTGCAAGATTATCCGTTTCTGCAGTGTTACTATTTATAGGTATGTGTTTATGAACTACTGAAATTTTTCCCAAATTGCAAATGAACTTTTTGTCGCGTAGAGCATTTGCTTGCAGAAAATGACAACTGGGCAAAATAAAACACATTCATATAATCATTTTTAAACATCACAATATAATGTGTACAGAAATCATTAGTTGGTGGAATAAATCTGATTTTTCTTCACAATTTTAAATGGTCTTTCACATTGCTCTAGGACGACTTTATGCCACATTTGATGGCTTGTGACCCTCCATCTTCCTCTTGATCACATTCCAGTTTTCAATGGGGTTCGGATCTGAAGACTGGGCTGGCCGTGACATTGTCTTGATCTGGTGGTCCTCCGCTGAAACCTTTTCTGACCTGGCTGTGAATGGAGCATTGTCCTGCTGGAAAAAAACCCCACAAAACCGGGTAACAGTGACTACGTTCATATGAACATCCACGTACATCTAACTATTTGCCTTATTCTAAATAAGACAATATTAATGGCACACATCATACCCAAGCAGCGCCATCCTGCGTTTAGAACCCTTTAGAACCCAACCCTTTAGAAGAAAAGTAATAGTGTGATTAATGTCTATACTGTACTTCAATAATGCGACTAGAATAGGAATACTCCTAATTCGATTACTGTAAGGTAATCAAAAATACGCAGCTTACATGCTAGATTCTTAATCAAAGTAAAATTGGATTATTGTTGTATATGTAAATATAATTAGTCAGAGGAGAAGGTAGCAAGTTTTCTTCCAGGACAACCTTGTACGTGTCTTGATCAATGCAGCCTTCACAAAGACTAATGTGCCCTTATTCAGCCTCTCTGAACCCCACCCCTAGTTCATCTCCGACCCTCCGCTAAATTTCACAGTGTGTGTGAGACAACGTAGCTTGCAGACCTCTCTCGGGTCTCTGTTCAACCATTACGACCAGCTGGACTCATCAGAGAAGACGACCTTACTCTAGACCTCTGTGGTCCAATCCTTATGGTCTTTTGCAAACCTCAGCCTGGCTTTTCTTTGCTTTTCATCGATGAAGCTTCTTTTTTTCTAGCTTACGCACAACTTCAGCCCTGTTTGAACCGTCCTTGCCGTGCTCTTCACCACAGCTGCCATTTGCCATTCTTTTGTATAGGTCACTTGATGCCGTCCTATGGTTGTTGAGTGACATTCAAATGAGTTGGCGGTCATCCCAATCAGTGGAGAGTCGGTAGTTATTTTGATTCCAATTACTTTTGAGTCACTACTAGCTTTTTGCCTTCCAGCTGGTCATTTTGTAAGAGGATAGTAGACCACAAAATATATATGTGAGAGACAGAGAGAGAGAGAGAGAGAGAGAGAGAGAGAAAGAGAGAATGTAATAATGTAAAGAAACAAATATTTATAGACAAATATATGAAAAATGCATTTTGGTCTCTTGCATTTTTTTTTTTTTATTTTAAAATGAATTTATTTATTTATAGACTTTTAAAGGTAAATTCAGCAAGACAAGACTGCTTTGCTGTTTTCTTGTACCATGCCAGCTCTGTTAGACATCCAATAAATCACCGTGCGTTAACTGGCATGGACACTCGTTCCTGGCAAGACATGAATTAAACCTAATACAGCGTGGATCAGCACCACCTGTTCTCTCAGAACAACAAGCCTTAGACCCAAAACTTATCGGTTTCCATTTCAAGAACAACACTTTACATAAAAACACTCTTAAACCACTATAAAAGGGCTCTTAGGACCAACTCGGTTTGAAAAGAATGATACCATTCACTGATAATGTCCGTATCAAATCTATTATCTTTCTAATTAAGTCACCTTCGCTGATTTAACACAGTGACCCTTGCTACTCCTAAACATACAAATGAATGTAAGCTCATTTATGTGTTTGTATAAATACACATTTAAGTAATAATTCATTATATTATATATTTAGCATGGCACACTAATGTTTCATACTTTTATTCATGTCTACTAAACCCATTTATGCCTAAATTTGAAGATTAAATATTTCAAATGCAGTACAGCTGGTAAAAAAAAAAGAGATAATGTACAAGCATTAAATACCTCTCAGCTATTGTAATATCTGGTATAATGATAATGAAATGACACTGTCTTAATCCCGTGAAATGCCAGATTAAAAAGAATTCGACAGCAGGAAACTATTTCTAATGAAGTCTACTTTTAGATACAGCATTGCTTAAAGAAATGAGAGGGTCATTGAAAAAGCAGAACTTGTTAATCTTTTATAATGTCTGAGACTGGTTAAAAAAAATGTGAATAAAGCAAATGCTTTTCCAAAGAGACGATTTCTCAAGTAATATGCTTTCTACATCGCCTGAATTTTACAAGAATGTAGTTTATATTAAATGTCTATCGGTAGCAAAGGGACAGCTTAAGGGTCAGCTCTATTGACGCACTTTTTAAAAGCATTCTGTTTTATTTGTCCTTGGCTGATTTTAGGCAATAAAAAGGGATTATTCTAAGAGATATTTCCCTGATATCAGTACATACACCAGGCGTTTTGAAGGCTTATTGCAGGGCAGGTTCCTGCTTGTCAGCGACTTTGCTTCTGCTTTGTCAGTGATTGAATTTAGAGCCTTTAACACCCAGAATTTTATCAGGCCATTCATAACAAACGTCTGGAATGTCCCCAAGTTCAATCTAGACTTACCATTATTGATCAAAACACATGGCACATCTGAAATTGGATTGGTCATCTTTAAAAAATATATATATAAAAATAAGACCCTTTAATGCACTCAACTTAGTTTTCAAGCATTATAAGATGTGGCGTATTTAAGCCATTCTTAATGCAGGTCTTAACTTTTGAATTTTGTTTACAATTGTGGTATGATTTTAAACCATAACAGTTTACCTGAAGAAATCCATACTGGCATTGTAGACTGTAGAGAAATAAAATGGGAGGCTAGTTAAAAATGTGAACCCAAAGCGCCCCCTAGAGGCCACTACATTATTAATTCTATTTGATTATCATGTTTATTTTTGGAATTATAATACATGTTTAATATCTAGTACTTAAACGATGTATTATTACATTACCAATAAATTTAAAAAAAGCATTTGAACATATATAGTGCAACCTGTGGCCTAAGTAAAATCTTAAAAATTCGACATTTATCACAAAAACATAATTAACTAAATAAATAAATAAATCAGCTGATTTTAAATTCTCACAGAAATATACGTCCAGCAAAAACAAAGGCCATTATCTAAAAATATAAAAAGAATGGGTTTTTGTTCTTATAAAAAAAAATGAAATAAAAAAGTTTGGCAGGGTTGTTGTTGTTGCTTTTGTTACTTATATATTTGTAATTTTCTGTAGAAAATAACTGGCACTTGGTGTTTAATCCTTAAACAGTAATAAATTCCTCTTTAAGTTTTGGAGTGCATGGCCTGACCACTTTCTTTATTAGTTCATTGTTATGATTATGTATTCAAATGAACACCTCGTCCAGGTCATGCCTAATACTCTTTAAATTATTAAAATATTTTTCATACATAGAAAAAAGGATACTCCACACATAAGTAAAACAATTAAATCATCGTATTTTGAAGAACGTTGGTAACAAAATAGCTTCGGTCCCATAAAAATCAGGAAACAGCTAAATATTAACTGACAAAGCATTTTGTCATTTAAAACTTAGAAATGTCACAATTCACCATTTACTTTGCCATTGCTTTTACTATTTGGCAAGTTGCCTGAGCATTACAGCCAAACTCATTTCCTGTTGTAAAAAAAAAAATAAATAATAGAACAAAATAAAATAAATATAAAATATAAAACAAAAAGAATGGCAGACATTTAGGCCAAATTGGGAGTGAATATGAAAATCTTTGTCATTATTTTATCTTTGCTCTTAGAAAATAATAAAAAAAAATACATTATATATACAATTATATATATATACAAATGACACATACTATAAATAAAACAAACAGTGGTTTATTCTTCATGTGCATATTTAGCAGGAACATTAAATGAAATTGACTGAACAAATATTAAATAAAACACTATATACTATATATTTTTAAAGCAACTGTGTGTTTGTTGTTTTATTAACATTAAAAAGAATAGTCATCTGTCTGTCAATTCTGTTATAGTGTTCTGTTTTTATCATTTACTCCCCCTCAGGTTGGTCCCCACTGACTTCCACAATATTTTTTTTTCCTACTATCAAAGTCAGCGTTTGATAACCCATCAACTAGTGTTTGATAACCCATATCCTTCAAAATATTTTCTTTTGTGTTCAGCAAAATAAATAAATTAATACAGGTTTGGGACAACATGCGAGTGAATAATGACAGAAGTTTTATTTTGGTTGAACTATTTCTTCAATGACAAAGCGGGCCTCAACAAGCTTGTGCTATTTTATCTTTTATTCTTTATCTTCTGTCTCTGTTTTCTTTTATTTATCACATAATTAAAAAAAACTATTATTTGTAATATGTAGTGGCTGTAGAGAAGGCTTAGACTTGTCATAGCACTTGCATATCATTGCTCTTTGTTGGTTTTGATTGCTTACATTGTCCTCATTTGTAAGTCGTTTAAATCAAATGATCTGCTAAATGACTAAATCTAATGTAATGTAAATGTAAGCTAATGACACGCAGTGTTTATGTTTTAGTTCAGGTTGCCTTAAGAGCTGCGATGTACTTTCGTTTAAGACATAACCGTGTTTATATGTAAACCTTGTTGTGTGTTTGTGACAGCAGACGATGAAATGAAGCAGGCGCGATAGACAACAGTTCAGCTAATTTGACAGGCTTGTAGTGCGCGCGCTCCGTGTGGATGCAGAAAAAAGCATATGTCTACCTGATCTGCGTATAAATAGTGCGCCAAATAAAACTGGAAATGTGTGATATAGATACTCAAAAATGTACTTTGGCGTGTTTGAGCAAGATTGTTTTTATTTCATGTACAGATTTTGTACATTTGTGAGTGGATAGAGCGGGCCTACATATACAGTGAATGTGAATGTCATCGGCATATATGTAGTAATTGTAAACAATGAATAATAGTTGGCCAGGAACAGATCCCTGGGGACAGCTTATTTCAACTAGACAGTAGTTGGTCAAAAATTCTGCACTGAGAGACGTAGAACTATGGTCAAGGAGCAACGAACCAGTCACCAGAGAGTAGATGATCATTTAGTACCTTTACAAGAGCGGTGTCTGTGCTATGTGATGGACAAAAGCCAAATATACAAAGAGAGCATTTTCAGCTAGAAAAGACCGAAGCTGGGAGTCAGCAGTGCTTTCAATAACTTAGCAATCGTTGGTAAATTTGAAATTGGTAGAAGAGATTAGGGTTGGGTTTTTTTGCGAATTTGGGTGACAGCAGTTAAGCAGCTGAAACAATATTTACGATTTGTGGCTCTTTAGCCTGCCATCGTGATAGATGCCACGTCGGTTAAGCGGCACATGAACTGATTGTATTTTCGTGTATAGCATAAAATAAGCATGAATGAACATCAGAAAGTATTTTATTTCAACAACAAATAAAAGATGTAAATACAATTTTTTTAAGTTTAAATCCATCAGCGTTAATCTACTCTCCTGATTTTTTTTAGCAGAGAAATTGGTGGGTTCGGGATTTTGATTGGTCAGATTGCCTGTCGATTATGTTCCCTGTGAAGGGTTAACCGCTCACAGAAAATTTGCCTTTGTGTTTATCTTTTACTGTACAATGAATGGTTCTTTCTAGAACCAAAGTGGTTCTTCTGTGGCATTGCTGCAAAAGCGTAAGGTGAAAGCGTAACAATGAAACGTTTGCTTTGTATTTTTATTGATTTAGAATTTAACAACAGCAAAAGACTCACATAACTCAACCAAATAATTATCTGCTGACACTAAATAAAAATCACCAGTATACAGTATACAGAACCAATGTGCAGCTTTATTTACAAAGTAATCAAAATACAAAGATAATCCAATCAGATGGAACTTGACTTGAAACAGATTTGACTATTCAAAGAAAAAACAGCATACAACAAAAATACTACAAACGACATAAAAACTACAGAAATCCAAGGTATGAGAATTGTTTGTGCAAAGCTACATTTACATGATGCCAAGAATATAAATGTAGAAAAATAGTTGTGCATGCTTTACCTTTTTATTACAAAAGATGTATTAAGGTATTCTCCTCCGTGAGAAAGCGACATGTTTTTCAGATCCTCGGGGAGTTAACGGTTTGTAGCCGAGCTCGTCTAAAATGTGCTGACAGACAGTTTGTGTGTAATTAACCCTTTCAAAGACAGATTCAACCTCCAGCTCTCTGCATTGGCACTTGAGTCCTCAACGTCCCATACTTATGTGTTGCTGACTTGTTGATTTTGGCTTTTGTGTTGTTATGTATCCAATCCCTCACACTTTTTTCCAAAGAAAGACACAGGAATTCGTAGACCTCCTTGGTTTTTTGGAGTGGATTTCTGGCCAGGTCTTCGTATCTCACCAGCATGTACCGTCCACGAAGCCACGCGACGTCGGCTCAAGCTGAGTAACAAAAGTTGTAAGGTTCTGACCCGTGGCTTCTTTTCTTCTTCTTTTCTTACAGCTAAGAGGTGACAAAACTAGGCCAAGGAGAGCCGCTGTCCTGCAATATCCAGATCCAACACCAGTTAATCTGAACCAGTTCATCAAGGTCTTGCTAGGTGTACTAGAACTCTCCAGGTAGGTGTCTTAAGGCAAGCTGGACCTACACTCTAAAATTCAAAAGGTGTTTCACAATGCCATATAGAAGAACCTTTAAGAACCTTGTCTAAATAGTTCCATGAAGAACCTTTAACATCTAGTGTGGTTCTTTAAAGAACCATTGACTGAATAGTTCTTTATGTACAATTAAATATTAACAATAATAATAAATAAAATAATAATAAAAATAATTTTTATACAAACACACCAAAAATGAGCATACATTTAGAGTTTTGATAGCCTTTTTGTTACAAAGGTAGACAGATTTAATATAAATCTTAATATCTTCCGAAAATGAAAACCATTGGGAGAACTTTCATAGTTCTAAATTTGTGCATAAAATATTTGTCTGCAGACCCAATCACAAGCTCACAGTCATGACACCACGTCGTTTTTATAACATCAAATAACTAGTTTAAAGTTTTAGAAATTAACACTTGCACATACATCAGCATGATAAGAACTACCTAAAATCACAGAAACTATCTTTGTAAAAAAATGAGTTGAAGTGTAGTTTCAGTTTGTCTCATGTCCCATTAGATTGCATGGAGAGCGCGGGTTCATGACCTGTACTGCAGCCAGTCACCTGGAGGCGATCGACCGGACGGCCTCGCTCTTCAAGACTACATGAGGCCAACCGGACTAGATAGACAAAGGTGAGTGTTACTATACACGTGACATCTGATTCACATCATGCTAACAATCCTGTCAGATCGGCCATCCTTGTGTGAGTGTACAGCTCGCTCAGTCTGCTCTGTTAATATCTCTGGGCGGACAAACAGAGAAAGGAGGAACCTTTCCCGAATGACGACATAAAGGAAGATTCCAGATTGGGGATTAAATTTTTCTCAAAGGCGAAGCAAGATACACCTATCATCATTTCTAGCCACTGGGGCTAGGCTAGGAACTTATTAATGTTAAAAAAACTCATAAAGTGAAATTTTCATACCATAGGACATCTAAGAGCCTGTAATTCGGGTTAATCATGTAACTTGAAAAAGCTAAAAAGAAAAACTTGATTTTCCTCACGACAGTCACAGCTTTGACATCTTTAAAAATTATTATTTTCCCTTCATTTACAGATGTCTTCTAATTACACAGATGCTGCCATCCTTTCTTGCCATCCTCACTATTTTTCACCCATGTTCTAGAAAATAGCCTACCATTTAGGAAATCATGTAAGCAACTTAAAAGCGTTCATACGAAATTAATTGGTTGCTGCCATCTAGAGAGTCAATTTGTAAAATAAATAAATAAAACTAGTTTTCAATTTTAAACTGGGTTTGGTTTAACATAAGGGATATTCTAAAGAGATATTTCAGTCATGTTAGTGGATTTTCAAGACGGCAAACATTGTGCAACTAATTATTGATATAATAAGAAACGTACAGCACTAGAGTGACACTGAATTAAGTGACACAAAGAAAGTGTTGTGTTTATGCAGCAATTTTATTTCCACTGTTAAATTTGACATCACGTATGATCTTTACTCTTATTATACATTATTAAATAATATATAAGTGACATAAATTATATATATTGTGACGAGCGTCGAGGATCGATCAGTTGCCCTGGGAACAAACACGGAACACCTACACCAGCCACTCCCAACGACGGATTCGCCACACCTGGAGCTCATCAGCCGCGGGCCAGATAAGCCCGGCCAGGCGGCGGCTTCAGTGAGCCACGAGACTCCGAAACGCAAGCTAACCTGTTGTCTCTTTCTTTGTCTCCCAGAAGCTACAACGTGTGCGGGCCTGCCTGAGCTACTTCCCTACTACCTCACAGTGGACTCCTCCACGTTACTAAGCCACGGGAAACACCGAGACGACTCACCGCTGCACTCACCGGATTCACCGCTACACCACCTCGACTCACCGCCGCACTCCGCGACGGACTCACCGCTCACCTTCTGTGTATTGTCCTAATAAATACACCCTCCGGGGTTTTCACTGCACCTGTTTCTCTTGTGCTTCCTCTGCCTCGCCACAAGTGGTGGAGAATGCGAGCAGTTTTTAAGCGCAAGAGAACGGAGGAAACAAAGAGAAAGGAAGAGCGCTACTCGCCGCCTCTATTAAAGGTTCCCCACAACATCAACTTCTCTCTTTGTTTTCCCCCAGGCAAGCGCCGCTTCTTCGGCGAAGATGGAGGAATTCCTCAACGCCTCTCAGAGGTTTCCATTCGCCAGCAACAGATCGTCGAGCATTTGGCTACCCGCCAGAAGCGAGACCGAGCAGGAGGCTTCGCTGCTCTCGCGCCGCCACTCAACCACGCCCGCCGTGCCTGGATCCCCGGATGCAAGCCACACAGCTGCTACCCAAAATGGCCGCCAGCGATGACCCTGAAATATATCTCGAGATGTTAGAGAGCCGCCGCAACCACGGAAGGATGGGGACCGGAGGGATTGGGCACGTAGCGTGGCCCCGCTGCTGTCAGGAGAGCCCAGCAGCGCCTATTTCAGCATGCCGGCCGACCTGGCGAATGTATAACGACGACCTAAAGAGGGAAATCTTGGGCAGGGTCGGTCTATCACGATCGTCACGCGCAGCCCAAGCCTTCCAAGAGTGGGTCTTCCAGTCTCCGCCAGCGGCAAGGACCCAGGCCGCCGAACTTACTCGGCTAGCGCAACACTGGCTCCTGGATGGGACACCAACCCCGCCATCATTGTGGAAAGGGTGGTGATGGAGACCGGCTCCTGCGGGCTCTCCCCGGAATTATCGCCAGGCGGTCGGGTATGAGAAACCCCAAGAACGTCATGAGTTGGTTGAGGCGGTCGAGCTGGCGGAAGCCGCACAGCGCCGAGGCCGGGAGCGGCGCCATCTTTTCCCGGAGGGTGTCCCAGGAGCGGCCAGCGCGCGGAGGGCACCCGGCGACCGACATGGAGAGGGCGGCGGTCCCGACCGTGAGAGATGAGCCGATGCCAACCGAAGAGGCTTCCAACTCCTCTAGAGCGTGGCTGGCAGGCTGCAGTCTCCACCGGGGAGCTTCCCGCGCGCACCGAAATCCCCATCGGCCTGAATGGACGGAAGTTCAGAGCCCTCCTTGACTCTGGCAGTACCATCAGCCTGGATTCAGTCCCCGCCTCCTACCCCCGCAAGACGAACCGCTGGAAGCGGCTGCCACTGACCTGCGTCCACGGGGACACCAGAAAGTCTCCACCGTCTCATCACCGTGGACGGACGACAGGAGGAAGCTGGCCCCTGGAGGTGGGCCTCGTATAAGACCTGCCGGTACCAATCATCCTCGGCGGGACTGGCCGGGTTTTGAGGCGCTACACACGCGACACAGCCTGTCAGCCCCCTCAAAGCCCTCGCCGAAGAGGCGAGAGGAGAGAAAACCGCCGCCCTGCCGTTCTCTAGCATCGGACAGCAGCGGAAGAGATGGTAGAGTCCCCTCGAATACTACTAATGTATTCTTTGATGTGTTCCAACAGGTAGTCGGAGGGGGCTCGTTCGCCGGGCTCAGCGGGAGGATGACCGGCTCAGAATTGCTGGAACCAGGTACATTTCATGGATGGAGAAGAGACGCGGCCCGGCCCCATCCTCTTCCCCATTTCATTGTGGAGAACGGCCTACTCTATTGTGTCGCCATGCGAGAGGGAGGAGAAACGGCTCCTGGTAGTGCCCCGAGGAAAGTGGACACCATCTTGGAACTCGCCCACGCCCACCCACTGGCGGACACCTCGGGCCGCCAACACTATCAAGAGGATCCGGACCCGTTTCCACTGGCCGGGCTCGACGGAGATGTGAAACTGTTCTGCACAGGCCTGCCCCGGTGCCAGAAGACCTCGCTTCGCCACCTCCCCTAGTCCACTTATCCCGCTGCCCATAATCGAGGTGCCCTTTGAGCGCATCGGGATGGATCTGGTGGGCCCGCTGCCGAGGTCTGCCGCGGCCACGAACACATCCTGGTGATCGTGTGGACTACGCCACCCAGTACCCCAAGCCATCCCACTCCAAGCAAAGCCACCGCCAAGGCGATCGCCCAGAGCTCTTCACCCTGTCCACCAGAGTGGGGATACCGGGAGATACTGACCGACCAAGGCACCCCGTTCATGTCCTCCGAGTGATGGCCGACCTCTGCCGGCTACTCACGGATCCAGCAGCTGCGCGCCTCAGTGTACCACCCCCAGACGGACGGACTTGTGGAGCGGTTCAACCAGACACTGAAACAGATGTTGAGAAGGGTTGTCTCCGAGGACAAACGGGACTGGGACCAGATGCTCCCCTACGTCCTCTTCGGGTGCGAGAGGTGCCCCCAGGCCTCCACGGCTTCACCCCATTCGAGTTGCTGTTGGCCGACAGCGCGAGGCCTGCTGGGCGTGGCAAAGGGCCTGGGAGCAGCAGCAGCAGCGGATGCCCAGAGGTCGGTCGTGAGAACACGCCCAAGCCATGCGGGACCGAATTGAACGGGTGATGCCCCTGCGTGCGGGAGCACATGACGCAGGCCCAGCAGCAACAACAAGCGGCACTATAACCGCCCTGCACTGGCCGGGAATTCCAGGTGGCGGCGGGTCATGGTACTAGTCCCCACCAATGCATGCAAATTCCTGGCCACCTGGCAGGTCCATATACCATTCTGGAAAAGATCGGCCCGATTACTTACGAGTCCGCCAACCAAACCGTCGGCGCACCGAACAAATATACCACATTAACTTGTTGAAGAAGTGGGTGGGGACTAGGGAACACCTTTCCACACTCGCCATTCAGGAGGGCCCGGTCATCGACACCAACGCGCCCTGCTCGCTCCGCACAGAAGACGGAACTCCAACATTTGGTCGGTCAGTTCTCGGATGTGTTTCGTCCACGCCCGGGCAGACTAACCTCCTCCAGCACGAGATCCGGACCTCCCGGCGTCATGCGTCCGGCAGCGGCCTACCGGATCCCTGAGGCTGCGTCGGCGAGCTATTGAGGAGGAGGTAAACCAAATGCTGAAGTTGGGGTGATTGAACCATCGAGCGAGCCGTGGTCAGCCCCATCGTCCTGGTTCCCAAAACCAGACGGCACCCTCCGCTTCTGCAATGACTACGGCGACTCAACCAGGTCTCCGAGTTCGACGGATATCCCATGCCCGTGTGAGACGAACTGCTGGAACGCCTCGGAAGGGCCCGGTATATCTCCACCTCGATCTCACCAAAGGATACTGGCAGGTTCCGCTGTCAGAGGAAGCCAAGCCAAAGCGGCTTTCTCCACCCCGGCGGCCACTGGCAATACCGGTCCTTCCCTTCGGTCTACACGGGCACCAGCCACCTTCCAGAGACTAATGGACATCTTACTCCACCCCCACCAACAGTGCGCACGCGCAGCCTATCTCGGACGACCTTGTGATTCACTCGGAGACCTGGGAAGACCATCTGGAGCGCCTGCGAGGGGTGCTTCGGGATCTTCGACAGGCTGGACTCACCGCCAACCCCAAGAAATGTCACCTGGCGCTCTTGACGAAGTACCTGGTTATCGAGTTGGACGAGGACTGATCCGCCACAGAGAGAATAAAGTCACCATGATCCAGGAGACCGAGGCCCACCAACAAAACCCAGGTGCAACGCCTTCTTGGGGGGTTGGCAGGGTATTATCGTTGTTTCATCCCCGACTTCTCCTCCATAGCGCCCCTCTGACAGACCTGACCAGGAAGGGGCAGCCTGAACGGGTTCTGTGGAACCCCACGCGGAGGAAAGCGTTCCAGAGGATTAAGGCCGCACTCACCTCAGACCCTGTCCTGAGAGCCCCGGACTTGGCTGCCTTCCTGCTACAGGCGGATGCTTCTGATGTGGGTCTGGGAGCCGTGCTGTCCCAGATCCAGGAGGGTGAGGAGCATCCGGTCTTATATATCAGTAGGAAGCTGACCCCGCCCGAGAAAAAACTACGCCGCGGTGGAGAAGGAGGCCCTAGCCGTCAAGTGGGCAGTCCTGGAACTGCGGTACTACCTCCTGGGCCGGCGGTTCACCCTACTTACCGACCACGCACCCCTCCAGTGGATGGCCAGGGCCAAGGACACGGCACGCCAGGGTGACCCGCTGGTTCCTCGCGCTCCAGGACTTCCACTTTGACGTGCAACACGCGCCGGGACAGCCAACGCCAACGCCGACGGCCTATCGCGGATGGTCGGCTTTTTGCGAGTCTGTCGAAGTCACTCCCCACCCACCCCAAATTTCCCGTTATTACGCTCTGCTTTATCCACCAGGACCAGGACAGCGCTTGGGGAGTGACGAAAGCGCCCTGAGGATCGATCAGCGTTGCCTGGGAACAAACACGGAACACCTACACCAGCCACTCAGCGCCGGATTCGCCACACCTGGAGCTCATCAGCCGCGGGCCAGATAAGCCCGGCCGAGGCGACGGCTTCAGTGAGCCACGAGACTCGGAAACGGAAGCTAACCTGTTGTCTCTTTCTTTGTCTCCCAGAAGCTACAACGTGGCGGGCCTGCCTGAGCTACTTCCCCTACTACCTCACAGTGGACTCCTCACGTTACTAAGCACGGAAACACCGAGACGACTCACGCTGCACTCACGGATTCACCGCTACACCACCCCGGACTCACACTTGCACTCCTCGCACGGACTCACCGCTCACCTTCTGTGTATTGTCTAATAAATACACCCTCCGGGGGTTTTCACTGCACCTGTTTCTCTTGTGCTTCCTCTGCCTCTTTCACAACATATATATATATATATATATATATATATATATATATATATATATATATATATATATATATATTACTATTAATAATTATTATTGTTATATAAATATATATATATATATATATATATATATATATATATATACATATACATATATATATATATATATATATATATATATATATATACATATACATATATATTAATATCACTTATATATTATTTAATAATTATCATCATAATTTAAAATAAGCCTATGAATTTGTTAAAAACATGTATAACGTTGCAAAATGTTATATTATATATATAATACAACAATCTGATTACTATTACTATTAATGATAATTATTGTTATTTTATTATAGCAATATGTTAAAGTCTACATTACATTGATACAGTTTTAACAAACAATGCACATAAATAAATATACATTAATGAAATTTTATAATACAAACAATATATAAAAAATACTACTACTAACAACAACAGTAATAATGATGTATTATATTACAGTATACTATTTTTTACTATTGATTTACACTAATATGCATCATAAATCATATATTAATTATACAGTACTATTATGATTAGTACTACTAACTGCAACAAACAAGAAGGACAGTGTATTATATAACAACAATAATAACAACAACAACAGAAAGTGTATATATAGACTACATTGGTACACTATTGATACACATAACTTTTATCCATATTATAAAAAAACACACACAGCACTGGGGCATCGATGCGTGAGTCAACCACAATATCCTTAAAAGTTCATTGACCCCAATCTGAACCTCGTTTCATCTAAACGCAGCGATACGAACCACCACGAGGAGGAGCTAAACGCCTCTTAATTGTAAACACGTTAACGCAAGCGCTTATAAAACACGTAGACCCAACTCAACAGGTATCCACAACTGGTTATACGATCCCAGATATTATACGATTTTTCCCATTTTCGTCACGTCCTCTCGTGTCACGCTCAGTGTACGTATTTAACGAAGACCTTGCCGCCCTCGACTCTGAACGGAAGACGCGCGCGCCTCACGCGTTTCACCGGTTGCATGATCTGATGTCATAATTTGACGATTATTTCACGGACACGGCGAACAACACACCAGAGAAACGTGACGGGGCTGGACTTCCACCTCGGGGCTGGACCAATAGCGTCTCGCAAAGCCGAGTCACTCATTCTGGTAATCCGTACACGTGTCATAGCGCTGCCCAATGGAAGAAACGAGAGCGTCTACAGCGGCTGCTCCTCATCTCAAACTTCACAGAGAGGCATAATGTGGCTCCTGGACGGCTGAAATCGGGATCGTTTGCTCTTTCGGACTACCGTCTTTAAAGCTTTAGGATGGAATAAAGCGCAGCCATGGTGGTGAATTCCGTGCATTGGTTTCGCAAAGGGCTGCGGCTTCACGATAATCCGGCTTTGCAGGAAGCGCTCAATGGCGCGGATACTGTGCGGTGTGTTTATATTTTAGACCCGTGGTTTGCGGGATCGGCCAACGTGGGAGTGAACAGATGGAGGTTTGTGATTTTAGTTTTAGTTTTTTGTACGTAAACGCATACGTCGGGAAGTTTGGTTTAATGGCGAAGCGCGGATACGGTGGCGCGTAACTACGCAGCTCTTTTGCACAGCCGTTGTTGTTATGTTTTGGCCCTGGACATGCGCCGAGTCGGTGTGCAGGGCAGCTGGGTGCTTTGCTGTGTCATTTTAAAGCAGTGCTTATGCGTGTGTCTCATTTAAGCGCAAAAATTACATTCTGACTTTTTATTACCGACATATATCATTAAAAAAAGCGCGTAATATTGACTCGCGAGGGGCCCGACTGCTGTTTACAGCAGGTGAACGAACTTTACAAGTCAGCTGGCCGCTTCAGTCCAACTTCTGTAAATCCAATAGAGCCTGTTATTTTTAGTTTAATAATACGCGCCGAATTAATTAGTCGTTATTGCGTTGAATGTTTGCGATTGTGGCGGCTCAGACCCGTTAAGCTATATGGAAGCTAACAGGCTAATGTGGTTTTGCTCACGCCCACTTTTGTTTTATATAACCGCTAAAATTACCAATTTCATTATTGCGTCATTGAATGTGTCTGTCGGTGAAGTCAAACGCATGCCGTTTGGAGACGAGGTTTATTAAAACCTAAACGTAAAAAATAAGAAATCTGAATTGAAACAGGCGAGTCACGTGATAGGACGGTCCCGTTTTCACGTGTGCCGTTTTACCAGACATACCGTGAAACGATCTGTTTATGAATGAAGAATAATCACAACTTAAAAAAAACTGAATGCATATCGGAGTTTTGTCCTGCATTTTGTCAAAAAGCCGTCGGACTCGGACGATAGTTTGAATTTGTAAAGATCCGTTTCTGCTTATGTAATTATGAAAACAAACTTATATAAGTTTATTGCTTTAAACGCGATGCGTGTTGCGTCAGACAATGAGATTTTAATTTTATTTTTAAAAAAAAGAAAGTTAAAAAGTTTCGTATTGGGGGTTAGATTCGTCCGTTAACTCGAGATCTTCTGAATCAATTCAACGGGATTTGTTCAACGATTCTTTCGGTTATGACAACAGGAGCGACGACAGAAGGGTTATAAACGAATCATTCACTTCACCAGTTCATTAAACAAAACTATTGTCTCTGAAACAGGCCTTAAAAAACCTTATGAAAATATTTATAAGAGAGAGGTTAAGTATTTTGGTGGCATGTAGAAGAATCCAATGAAAACCTGAATCGATAACCAATCAAGATTTGGGTGGTCAGTACAAGGTGCTATTAATATTGCAATTTGCTGGAAATAATTTTTGTACTTAAAATATGTAAATTGTCTTAGATGTTGACAGAAACAACACGCTTATATTTACACTTCCTCATGGAAATATCTCCTGCTAGTTGGTAATAACTTGTAAAATGTAGCACTATTTACGAGGTCATGGGATATCCATTTCAACCTTTGTAAATATTATAATGTTTCACGTTTTCTCTGGCAGATTTTACTGGAATCTTTAGAAGATTTGGACACAAGTTTGAGGAAGCTGAATTCTAGGCTATTTGTGGTGCGAGGACAACCAACGGACGTCTTCCCAAGACTCTTCAAGGTCTGTATTTCTATCAGGATGTGTGTCTTTTTAGCCTCACTTTGGCTTTTAAAATCTAAACAATTATCTCTGACAACTTGAAGCGTGGAAAGTTTCCATCAGGTCTGAGTATATACTGGTACACAAAGCAATGCTGGGTTTTTAGCAGCGTTTTATGTGTTTACTATGGTTAGCGATTTAAGCTCATTTTTAATGTGTCCGCAGTGATGTTAGTGGCCATTAGTTGGTTCATCGGCAATTGATGATTCGTTTCAGATGATTTTTCTCAAACTGAAGAATCTGCGAGCTGTTTTGGCGGCAGCCATTTTATAATGAATAACAAGCCTAGACGTTGATTTAAAACATATTGCCAAATATCAGCCTCTGGCTAATAAGTTTAGCAAACATTAGCTCTTGGCTGGTTTCTATGGTTCTGTAATATACACAATGCAGTGTAAACTGCTGGGAAGTCTATCGTAGAGGAAGCTGTGGGTGTTGTGATCGCTGGTCCACCACAGTATCAGCTGAAGAATATTGGCAATGTATTAGATTTGGCAAAATTATGTTCAATTTTTATAGTTTTGCCTTATCAATACCAGACATAAAGCATAAAAAATGTAGTTTGACGAGGACGGTGTTTGGTGGAAATCTCAGCCTTAGTAGTTTTTGTTTTATAATGATAAGAATAACTAATCTGAATAACAAAGTGTTTAGAGATTATATCATTTTTCGTGAGCTGGTAATTAGTATTGCAGTGTGATTTTTAATATTACAAATGCACAACCATTTAAACATTGTGAACCAGTACAATTTAATTTTTTTTTATCTAAAACAGTAATAATCTGTGAAAAAGTCAAATCTAACAAACTATTGTAAATATTCAGTCCCTCAGAAGTCATTCTGTTACTCTGATTCTGTGATCAAAAAAAAAAATCTTACTGTTATCGTTGTAAATTATTTTTTTCAGGATTCTTTGGCCAATAGAAAGCTTTAAAGGAATAGCATTTACAAATACAAATATTTTAGTCACATTGATTAAATTAATGCAACTTGCAGAGTGAAATGAAATAAAAAAAAAAATATATATATATATATATATATATATATATATATATATATATATATTGATTTCAATAACACAATCTCACAAAATTAAAGGATAAAGTATCAGAAGATTGCAGATCTGTAGTAAAAATGCTTTCTACTTCTGCTCAACTGTAAACAAAAAATAATAATGATGATAATCGGCTTTAAACTGCTTGTTGTGTGTGCAGTCTCTATAAAATTACTATCATTTTGAATCCTAGCCTCATTGTTTTTACTTTGTCATTCACAACTGTCCCTGAAATGTATTGCTTGAAATGTTTGGGAACCCTGAGTAATATAAATGTTTACTAGCTATGTTTACTATGGCGTCTCTTTACCATTGTGCGTCTTTGAGTTTAAGAACTTGTTCAAATCTCTAACCTATAGGAATAACGTTGAATGCATCCCACAGCATTTAGATGCTCCAGTAATGTCACATTCAGCTAAACATCTGAGTCCTGACTCCTGATCGATTTTTACACCAGCATTTCAGAGTAGTTTGTTATGAAAGATCTCATTTTAATGCAGTCGGAGGAGTCTTCTCTCTCTCTCAAGCACGGCAATGCATCAGTCAAGTGGCTCGTACGAACCCTTTGGCAGGTTAATAGTGCTGTTTATGCAAGGGGGTGAGGGCACCAGCACACCAGACCTTCAAAGTGCACTTGTATAACCAAGAAGTCACAGAATCCGCCTACAGTACACTTCTTCTGAACTGCTGAGTAGCACGGCGTCTGTTTTTGTGATGATTACCCGAGAGATGTGTGAAGGGACATTGCAATGATTAGTAACGGTTTTACTTTGTGGGCCTTTTTTGGTAATCTAACGCTAAATTACTTTATCAACAGATGTACTCGCTATCAAAAGAAGCAGTTTGTCAATGATGTTAACTCCCAAGAATTTTGCCTTCACTTTTATATAACATTTTTTTTTTTTTCCTCTCTCCATTCCTAGAAATTAGGAGTAAAAATACTTGGTGTTCTATTTTGTTTTGATATTTTAGATTTAACATTATACATGTATGATCTGTCTCGTCTCTTACAGGAGTGGAACGTCACGCGTCTCACGTTTGAATATGACTCTGAGCCTTATGGCAAAGAAAGAGATGCAGCCATCATTAAAATGGCGCAGGAATACGGTGTGGAAACCATGGTACGAAACACTCACACGCTCTACAGTCCAGACAGGTGGGTGACGAACCGAAAACACACACATTGCTCATGAAAAATTGACAGATGCAGTATTTTTTTAAGGTCTTGTAAAGAATACATTTTATAGGTGCGGTTTATTTGTCTATAAAACTGTATTAAGTTTACTCAAATCATGTCATTATTTGACAGGTAGTGTATTAAATTAATTTTTAACGAGCATGTTTTATTAGTGATGTCCATTAATAAGTATTTGAAAAGTTTTTACAGTACTGGTTCAAATATTTATGCTCTCAGTGCTGCATTTGTTTGATCAAAAGTATTACTGTGATATATTATTGTTAATTAAAATAACTTTATAGTCTTCAGTGTTGTTTTTATTATTATAATCATTATCAGTGTTGAAAATAGTTGTGCTGATTATTACTCTTGTTTTGTTCAGAATTATTAGTAAAAACGTTTGATCAGAAATATAAATTTCTTAAAAAAAAAAAAATCTTACTGACCTTAAGATTTTGAACAATAGTTTACATGAAACTAGAATCAGCAGAAACAAACACATTTGATGTATAGTTTCTCAAAAATGAAGCGTATGTTTGTGATCACCCTTTCTAATCTGTTTTGAAAATTTGTGCGTTCTTGAAGCAATCAGACGAATCCAAACAAAATATGAAATTATTTCCCTCACAGAACTAATGAGCTTAAGAGTATGGTATTGTAATATAGTGTTTTTTTATATATATATATATATATATATATATATATATATAATCCAATTTGTTACCATGGCACCCCTAACATCACATTTTCAGAAATGTGCCCCTCACGCAGTGTAGCTAAGTGAGTGCTCTCATTGAAGCGGCATTAAGAGACACTTTATCATATGACACTCCAAACTCACTCAGGTCTCGAATGCCATCATAGAGAATCAGTTTCACATTCTTTTGAGATAATTGTGGCAATGGGTTTGACACGGCATCTCGTTCTCATTTTGTCCATCATTTGCATGCCATTTTAGTCCATTAATGACCAGGCGTTATGTAAGCGTTATTGGAGAAACTAATCTAAAATTCATTACTAGTTCCTGATGGAGCAGTTATTATTTGATATTACATAATTTCAGAAATTCATCTTTTGTTCATTACTCACGCACCTTTCACCCATCAGGCTAGGTAGGAAAGCGCATTACGTGGGCTGTTGGGGTTTTTCTGCATTGATATTATTACTACTATTATTACTAAATATGCATGAATCTTTTGGTTTGCTCAGTTAACATTTTTTTAATATAAGTGGAAAACATCTCACTGATGGTTATGTGGTAATTGGTTTGATTGACATCTATATTGTAAGTAGAACGTAATTTATTAGTATTTTAAAAATAAATCAATTCATAGCTTTCATAGGGTTACATGTATAGTTGGTGACGTGTGTGTGTGCAAATATATAGTATTATTTATTATTTTAATATTTGCATTATTTACTTGTAGAATTCTCAGCTATTTTTTTAAATATAAAGTAATCATAATTGTGTATTTTATAAAACTTGTAATCTATTTAATATAAGTGAATACATGAATACAAAAATTAAAACATTTAAAACAAATGTTAAATTAGTTGCACAATTTAAAAAAAAATCACAGTACACATTTAAAGTGCATCCAAAATGTTCATCAAAATTCACTAGAACAAATTTTTGTTGACTCCTATATGTTGATTGCTATATATAAAATATAACTTCTTTAATATTTAAAAAAATATTTTGCCTTTTACAAGTTGTATTTATCAATTTATTGATTTTTTTTCTTTTGCATATAGTAAAGCTTTAAACACTGATGAAATTGTAAAAAAAAAAAATATATATATATATATATATATATATATATATATATATATATATATATATATCTATATATCTATCTATCTATCTATATAAGGTACAGTACAAATGTCAATAGGACAAGTACAAATCTGAACTACTGGGCCAGAGTGAAAAACCTCAGCTATAGGGCAACTTTCCCTAATCATTGACTAGATTCCTCAGTAAACTTTGCCAGCACTTTTAGCATAATGTGACATAACAATGAACTACGCAGCACCGTGACCCTGGCTTGCTCTTGTGTTTATGTGCAACTCACATTCTCTTTCTCATGCCTTTCCTGAGAGTATTACCAAACAGGAGAGCATGACTCTCCCCCTCTCAGATGATCGTGCAGATACACTACTCCTGACGTGTAATGTAAAACAAGTGGCCTTTTGCGTAGGTTACATAAATGGGATGGATGTTGGTGATACGCCCAGACTCTACGTCTCATTGAGAGGGGAAGAGAATGAGCTTGCAAGCATAAGCGTGTGTGAATGCATGTGCGGGTGTGCATATGACGTCTGTCGCTCTCCTGGACGATACGAGACTCGCTGCTGCCATCTGACGGCGGAAAGAGGCTCTGGCGGTCACACTGTGAAACATGTGCTGTGTGTGGGAGGGTGAAATAGCTCAGCATGCAAGTCACCACTGCAAACATGTGCGAGCCGAGCGCCGGGCTTTTCCTAACGAGCACGCGGGTGCCCCCTGATTCTGCACCGTGCCGAGAAAACCGGCCAATGGCAAGGGCTCCACCCCTGACGGATATAGGCAGTTGTATAAGATCAGGACTATAAATAAGGGACAGGCTGTTAATATGTTAAGGCTGTTGTCTCTCTCTTAGAGGAGCCACCGAGGCTATTAGCTCTTCTTTTCCAGTCTTTTAGAGCCAGACAGGCATATGTGCTTGCATTTGGAGAATGTGGGGAAATGTTACTTTAGGGGCACACTGCCATGCCAACTTTACTAGCTGATCGAAAATCGCTTTACTTTTAAATGACCTTGTTTCCTTGAGTAAAACTGGGCTTTTGCTGTTCAACTTTTAAGTGGAAAACCTCTCAATAGTGCTTGTGTGGTAACTGGTTTGATATACATACTTGTGAGGTTGTAAATAGAGTGTATAGGTAATTTTATTAGCATTAAAGTTTATTGCTAGTGTAAAATAAAACGCATAGCACTATGTAGTAGAATATTCTAGAAGCGGTTTGTCCTACAATCAAGCAAGGTTGCATTAATATCAGTCAGGGCAACAAGTTGTTGTTTTTTTTTAGTTCAGATTTGTACTGATCCCACTGTATATATATTTTTATTTTTTTATTTTAATAAATTAGATGTGTTTAATTAACAGTACCGTTGAAAAGTTTGTTTTTAGGTGAGAATGTTTTCCAGAAAGTCTTAAGGCTGCAGTTTTCTGACTAAAACTGTAAAATGTGAAAATATTAAAATAAAAATTATTTGAACATTTTAAAATGTAATTTATTCATCTGATGTTTTTGGGTTTTTGTGTCACTTCAGAATCCTTTAGAATTTATTCAAATATGTTGATTTGCTACTCAAGAAATTATTCTATCATCTATCATCATTATTATTATTATTATTAGGGATGCATTTTAGGGATGCATTTTTTTAAGCTCTGCTCAGTATCCGTTCAATGAAGCGTGCATCTGTTCACATAGTAGCCTACCTCTCATGTTCAAAGTCCGCTCAAAAAGCAGAGTCCACTTAAATACGGGCAAAACAGGAATTTTCTGTGTAGTATACTTGCTCCTGTTTGCAATAGCACTACTGTGCTGTAACATGCTGTAGTACAGCTGACACTACCCTCTCGTGAGCAAACAATATTTATTCATCTGTCTTAATACGCATTAGTAAATGTTGCAGTTAACATTAACCAATAATAACAAATGAATTAATAAAGTATTGTTCATTGTTAGTTCATGTTATCTATAGTAGTTAACTAACCCTATTGTAAAGTTCTATCATTATTAAAATAGCCTAAATTCTGTCCGCTTCTAAATTCTGCTACTTTCAGTAAAAGTGTGGTTATTTTAATGGCTTTTGTTTTTTTATTTATAATTAATATTCATTATTACAAAGCATTTTCAGTTTCGGCCAATTGCATCCAGAAGTTTTCACTATATTCCAATAATAGTGTAACGTACAATGTATGTTTATGCCCTACATTTATTTTTGTACTAATGTTGTTGTTGTTGTTTGATCCACAAATCAAGTGACAGCCACTCAGTCCTTGAAATGAAATACCTGGAAATGAACTTTGTGATTCCTTTTGAAAATTATTTATTATCTACACTTTATCAGTCCGTCAACAAGATCAAATCAGACTGGTTTAAACCAAAGAAATTTCTTCTCCCGAGTTCTATAAATATTCAACCTTGGAGCAAAAATAGCTGCTTTTATGCAGTGATATCTAAGACATGTTTTTGCTTTTTCCTCAGGATCATAGAAATGAACAACCACAGCCCCCCTCTCACTTTCAAGAGATTTCAAGCCATTGTGAACCGACTTGAACTTCCCAGGAAACCATTGCCGACCATCACTCAAGAACAGATGGCCAGGTGTCGGACACAGATCTCAGAAAACCATGATGAACATTACGGCGTACCCTCTCTCGAGGAGCTGGGTTTTAAGACTCAGGGTGACGGCTCTCATGTATGGAAGGGTGGTGAGACAGAAGCCCTGGAAAGATTGAATAAACACTTAGACAGAAAGGTGAGAATAAAGACTTTTGACTGGTTAATTAATAACAAGAAATGCAATTGTGCATTTATACATTTCTAGATAATAATAATGAATGCATATATACCTGTCAAAGTTATTTATTTTTATTTTATTATTTAATCATGTTATTTTGATTTAGGCCTGGGTAGCAATTTTGAGAGGCCTAGAATAACCGGTCAGTCACTGTTTGCAAGCCCAACTGGCCTTAGTCCTTACCTACGATTCGGCTGTCTGTCATGTCGCGTCTTTTACTACAATCTGCGTGAACTTTTTATGAAGGTAAGTCTTTGATGTTTTATGGCCACTTTAATCATTTAATACTCAGTGGTAGAAATTATGAAAGTGCATGCTCAAATTAAATAATTACACTTGCCAATGGATGCATTTTATTTTAATAATAGAGGGTCCCAGAATCGAGCCTTAGGGGATACCACAAAAAGTGATTATATATATGCACTTCAGTGTATACTTTATAAAGTTTTAGTACAAGAAAATAAAAATTTGGCAGTAATAATATAGTATCAGAATATGTTATAAAAACATACTGTAGAACTGCCGCAGCATAGCAATATATTGTGTATGTTGGACATTAAATATTTTGTCATTTTTTAAATATTTTTTTTGCACTTCTTGCACTTGTCTAGCTACGGAGACGCTCCAGTCCACCTCTCTCACTCTTCGGCCAGCTGTTGTGGCGAGAGTTTTTCTACACGGCGGCAACCAACAACCCCAACTTTGACCGTATGGAGGGAAACCCCATCTGTGTGCAGATCCCCTGGGATCACAATCCAGAGGCACTGGCTAAATGGGCAGAAGGGCGGACGGGGTTCCCTTGGATCGATGCCATCATGACCCAGCTAAGACAGGAAGGCTGGATCCACCACCTGGCCAGACATGCCGTGGCCTGTTTCCTCACTCGTGGAGACCTGTGGATCAGCTGGGAGAGCGGAATGAAAGTAAATGAGACGGCAATACTTTGCCTTCTTTCCTTTCTTGTTTTTATTCCTTTTTCCTGCATTAATCTTTCTCCTCCTTTCAGGTGTTTGAGGAGTTGTTATTGGATGCGGACTGGAGCGTGAACGCAGGCAGCTGGATGTGGCTGTCCTGCAGTGCGTTCTTCCAGCAGTTCTTCCACTGTTACTGTCCTGTGGGGTTCGGCCGCAGGGCCAGATCCCAGCGGAGACTACATCAGGTACACTCACCAGCCCTGAACCACACCTAAGCATGTCTTACGTCACCGTCTAGTGTTATATATTATGAGAGTTCCGTAGATTTGTGTTGCATAAAGGCTTATGTCAACCACCACAGGTTCTGGTCTTTCTTTATGCAATGATACCGTCATTTGTAATAATTGTATAAAATAAAAAATGTAAATTATTTGCATCTGTTATAAAAAACGTCTTAAATTCTCACTTACAGGAGGTACATCCCGCAGTTAAAAGACTATCCCAACCGCTACATCTACGAGCCGTGGAATGCTCCAGAATCGGTGCAGAAAGCCGCCAACTGCATTGTGGGTGTGGACTATCCTAAGCCTATGATCAACCACGCTGAGAGCAGCCGGCTCAACATTGAACGAATGAAGCAAGTTTACCAGCAGCTGTCGCACTACAGAGGCCTTAGTGAGTAACACCCAGTGTACCTATCCATCATAACATAAAGTTATTACAGCCCTCTTATGGAGGAAATGGGAAATAAGATAAACGGCCATTCGACGAAAGACCACATTTCTTTGACTCAGTATCTGTAAGCGTGGCACGGATGCAGCTCGTCTTTGACCCATAAAAAGAATTTGTAGACCGTTTGTAGTTAGGCAGAATTTAGTTATCTATCAAAGAGATAGATGTGACATCTGTGTATCTGTTATGCTGTTGTATGCAGATAACAACTTGATTGGCATTTACCAAAAATTGCAACAAAGCCTCTTTCGTTTCTTGGCAGGTTTGCTCGCCTCAGTCCCTACAATCCAGGAAGAGGCGGAGCCTCCCATGTCAGATGACTCTCAGGCCAGCAGCAGCACTGCCGGTGAGACGATCATTCATCACGCTAAGAGCATTCACTGTGAACTACGCTCCATGATCTCACAAAACACGTTTTACAATCCCAAAGAAAATGAATGCGTAAAACATGTTCTTTAGTAAGAACAATGTGTTGGCTGAAGCACTATAATGTTTTTGCAGGTCAAGCATCCACTCGCTCCCCATCACCACACCAGCCCACCCCTGCACCATCAACCCCGCCTAACTCAGAGCCCTCCACCCCAAACTCAAGCCCAACAGCAACTGCCCCCGGGCCCACACCCAGAGGAAAGGGTCCGACCCTCTGGGCTCCCAAGCAAACAGAAGTCAAAAGTCAAGCACACCAACCAAGCCAAAGGAGTCGAGCAGCAGACTGATGACAAGCAGTGACCACAGGTAATACATCTATTTAATCTTTTTGTATTTTTAATACTTTAAAATAATTCTAATTGTATACATAAAGTATTGAAACGTATTGAAAAATGTGTGTGTGTGTATATATATATATATATATATATATATATATATATATATATATATATATATATATATATATATATATATATATATATATAATAAGAAATTAAATGGTATAATTTAAAATTGTGAATTAAAAGGTCATAGGTCATTACCCTTTTTAAGTTAGTAATTTTAATAGCTAGCAGCTCGGTTTAATAAACATGTATCCATTACTTAATGTTTCATGATGAGGTATGTGGGAGTTATTTCATAAACCAGCTTTATTTCTTGCTCAATTTATTTTGCTGCATTCCACAATTGAATTAAACATGTTCAGAAAAAGTACAACGAACATTGATGAGGATTTCTATTTCTGCCCTTTTCAGGTTAAGACTGCGCTCGCAGTCCCACGTCTAAAAGAAGTCCCACGTCGCGACAGACTGAAAGGGCAGGAGAAAAAGTGTGCAACGGCGCCACCTTCAGCAGAACAACAGAAACAGCAGTAATAAAAAAAATAAATAACAACAGCAAAAAAACAAGTAATAAAGGCTGCAGTTCCGTGAATGCGTGTGACAAATCCAGGGCTTGTTGTCAAACATTCAGAATTTAAAACAAAAAAGCTGCTTTTGTTCCAGTTTTGACCTGCTAAACTAACCATGAATGTACGAAGATACAGATCTGTATCAGATGTGTAGTTCTCCTGCATTGCGATCTGACACAGATCTAATGAATATTGCCGTCGCTGATGAAAGTCTAGGCTAACAAGCGACTGGTCCATACAAGTATTCATGGAATTTAGCCAAATTTTATGCAACTCTGGTTTATGGATTGATAATAGATATGATGAGGAACATTTAAAAGAAACGGCCTACAGTGTTTTGACCACATGAATTTGAGAATTGTCATTTTTTTGTATTAAGTCTGATGTAGTTGAACTCTATAATTGCTTGCAAGCTACAAGCAACTAGTTCACACAAGCAATGAAGAATTTTACTTCTTCGGTTTCTGGTTCAGTAATTTGTCCCCATAAATATACGCTTTGTGTATGTAACTCTGAATGCAAGCATTTCATTGCCACTGGCTGCACTAAAGTTTTCCGATTTTTAACTGCATCAATCCTCAGTTTAGAATTCAATAAGCTCGATTTATTTACCAAGTGATTAATTTTAACATTTTCTAACAGTCGCGAAGATTAATTGTACATTCCACTAATGTATGCGTTCATGATAATTTAACAGTTTAAGATGTTCTCCGGCAATGTGGAACAGCTTTATTTATTTATTTTTTTGTCCCTTTTTTTCGTTTTTGTATTGTATAAAAAGTTTTATTTTCATTAAAAGGCTGACTGGATTGTTAAGCTGTTCTGTTTGTAGGCAGTAATTTATTTAAGCCTTTTCACTGCATGCTTCTGTCAGCGACAAAACCATGTTTCCGCGATATATTGCATCTACGATGTTTCAATGTAGATTACAATATATCAAATAAATTTCTTGAACCTATTTGAACCTGTTTGTTTTTCTTTAAAATGAAATCGTTAGCGCCCTTCGTTTTGCAGACTTTAATGAATTCTTGCAGCCGTTTTCACTTTCTGATCACACAGAGATTTTATTTTTTAATTTTTTGCTCGGTGGATGTTGAATCCCATAGATCTGCACTGAAGTTAGGACCAGAGCCAAACGCAGGTATCACGTGAACAGCTAATAACAGCAGCATAGTGATGTACATTCCTGCATGCTCTGGTTTTAGTCCTGAGAAACACTGACTTCGACCACCACTAGAGGGTGACGTACGGCCCTGATGTTTGTATTTTTAAAAGAAGTCTATATAAAAATGTTCAAGGGTTCCTTATTTACATTCAAATTGTTTATGGTCTGTTATAAATCTGTTAATTTATAAATCTTTCCAGGTGTCTCACTGTATAATTTCCCAGTGCATATATTTGTATTATTTTAATACGATTTAGTATTGTGCATTTACTTTTTTTATTTCTAAATTTTCAGTTTATTTTGTATTTGTTTTGTTCTTGTTATCCTGTCATTTGTGTTCTGTTTTTGTTTTAATTTCTTTTGATCAGATTTTGCATTCTTTTTTGTTGTTGATTTGTCATCTTGCATTTGAGTGTTTGTTGTCCTTTTTCTATGCGTTTTTGTTTCTCTCTGTCTTTGGGTTGTGTTGTTTTTTTCTGTTTAATTGCTTTGTTCTGTTTTGGTGCGTTATGGTTTTTGTCCTTTTTTTTTTTTTTTTTGTTCTTTGATATGCTCTTTTTAGTAGCGCTGTTTTTTCCCCCCTATCTCTCTCTCTTTGTCTATGTTGTTGTTTTTAACACGATGAGCGATTAGAATGACATCTCTGAATTTCTCCTTTGTATTAAAGCAGTGTGCCATCAGTGAACCGCTTTCGGCATCCAGCAGTGTGCTGGTGTTTATCTCAGACCGGCGTTGTAGTAATGCAATAGAGCTGCTGTATGCAGGGCTGATGTGAATGGTGTCCTGTGGGAGCTGCGCTAATGAGGGAAGAGCTCTCAGCTCCTGTCCAGGTCAGCTAATGTCTGCTCTTATAGAGCGTAATGACCATAGAGAGACTCTTATCTCGGCCTCTTTGCCCGTTTCCCCTCTCTTCGTCCTCCATCTTCTGCAGAGTCCCGCAATGAAACGGATCTCCTCCAAGTCAATAACGCCAGTTATCTGCGATCGCCCCACCGCACGATGTAAACGAAGAAGATGCATGTATGATCCATCAATAACGTATTTGTTTTTCCATTAATGAAACGCAAGTAGATCTGAATCTAATTAACAGGGTTTAGGAGGAGTTCCTAATGAACTTTAATGATACAATATATATCACAGACAGCCTTCCAGATATTTTCATCCCTTATCAATGACATCGATTCTCAGCAGGCATCTCTTCGCCGAACCGGCCTGCACTTGTGTGGAGGTGGCAACTTGAGCCGCATCGATCTGGACCATCAATCACTGGGGTGGCAGACTCTTTTAGTGGAGACTACGCCTCTCTCTCCCTCGCGCTCTCTCTCTCTCTCTCTCTCTCTCTCTCTCTCTCCTTTCTCACTCCCTCACTCATGCACTGCTGACTTTAATGGCTCCATTGAAGGACACACGCAGAGCAGAGCAAGGAGTGTCAGGGGTGTACAGTAGGATGTTTTCCAGGGGAAGTGAGGACATCCACTACAGCTTCCCGTGGCTGATGTAACGCCCCCGAGGACCCTCGTGGAGGACATTTCTGTTTGGAGCGCCGGACTGGTAGAGAAAGAAAGTGGCATAATAGTCTGCTCCATCGATTCCCCCCACCCCAAGAAGGGTCAGTGGCACCCCGCCCTGCCCCGCAGATGGTGCTCAGCCTGGCCATGGACTCCAGAGAGGATGGGGACAGCTGGATGGAAGAACAGTGGGAGAAATGGTAAAGTACTGATGCAGTCGTGTCCCCTCGCGGCCTTTTTACGCTGCACTTAACTGACCTTGGTTCAGCTTGTGTGTTCTGAAATAGGCCAGTAGTTAGTTTGGTGTGCATGAAGGAAATATATCTAGGGTTACGGATGGAACTGAAGGTTTTGTAAGTCAATGAGCGTAAAGCGTTTCTGATCTAAAATTAGGCTTGCTTTGAATCTTTTGCATGGTACGAAATTATAAATCCGACTCTAAAGTAACGACTGCGGTGTGTAAAAAGACGTTAATAGACGCGCTTGATCGAATTCGTCGTTATATTAAATTCTCTTGCTCATCTTGTTATCTATCTGGAAATGCGGGCGGCTGCACGATTACAGGTATTCAAACAGGAAGTACTGCAAATTTTGTGCATTTAAATGATCAGTAAACGGCTAGCTTGCAGATGAAGGGTAGGAATGCTTAAAACGACTTTTTAATCCTAAACATTAGGTATAACGCAAATAATGCTGTCATTGCGTACTTAAAAACATTGTACGAACTTACTCATTTACATTCAGGAATAAAAACAGTGACAACCAGTAACTGTGGGATTATATTAAATGACATTAAGAGAAACCGCTCAGTGTAGAGCATTGCAGCAGTAGTCATGAAGTTACCAGGAGAGCAGGAGAGCCGTGCCCTCTCTCTGTGTATGATTGTGTAGCGACGGCCTCGTGGAGGGATGACGTAGTGTGTGTCACTGTCTGCATGGGGGTGCTGGCGCTTTGCAGGTTAACCCACGACATCAGTCTGAATGAATACGAGGATGACGACCTGTCAGAAGTGACCGAAATCACGGATGAGAACGGAATCACTCTCAGCCAGCTCGACCTCGACCCTAAAGTAAGTCTGTACCCTCAAATTAACCTGCCGTGCAGATTTTTAGTCTGTTTTATAACGTTTTCAGGAAAAAATATATCAGTAAAGGCATAAAAGGTACTGTAAGTTTTTGTAACTTTTTGTGTGAAACATCTAAAATTGTATATATTTAAATGTATTTTATATGTATATATCTGAATGTATATTTTGATGTCAGGGAGGTGTGCCAAAGCACATACGGGGGTTAATTATCTGCTCTGAGCCTGTAGCTAATCTCCAGTGGGATAAAATCAAGCTATGAACCTGAAGCGTGCTACTTTTCAGGAGTCAAATGTTACACTTAAAGGAGAGTTCACCCAAAAGTAGATTAATTAATTGCAACTTTGAAATGTACAGAACACGAAAGATTTTAGACAAACGTCACAAACTAAAAGAGCAGCCAGAACATTCTGTAAAACATCTCATTTTGCATTTTATGATCAAAAAGTCAAACAGGTTTAAAAATGACAGAAAATAACCAAAAAGGTAACTTGTGCATGACCTGTCCCTTCCTTTTCTGACCTCCCTTGTGTACGTACTCCCTTAGTTAAAATTTAAAGAATACGATTACTGTTAGTAATCACGGTTATCTTAATTCAAAAACAGTGGCAGCCCCCACCACAAAGTAAAATGTGTGTGGTTTATATATCTTTCCACCCTAAAACCAAACAGTCACTTATCTTTCCATGAGACACAGTCTGGAGCTAAATGAGGAATCATCTGACGATGCTGAGCTCTGCGAGCTGTTTACCCCAAAGCAAAAATAGATTTCTAGGTCAAAGGCACAACATCGGTTTCCATGTACTGCAGTCCAAATATGTGTGGAGATTGAGTATATCAGTATTCATATGACTGAGCTCACAATAGAGGCTGCTGTGTTCAGTTCCAATTAGCAAAGCAGTCAATTAGCATTAGCATAAGACATGAACACTGAGGGAGATGTCAAAGTCAATCACATCTGTTTATCTTGGATAACAACGTACAGCCATTTAAAGTTAAACGAAAATCCCTCATAATTTCACAGGCTTTGTATGTAATTGTTAGCATCCTATGCACTTTCATGATAAAAAAAGGCAGTTTAGTGTAACTAAATGTTCTAAATTCTGTGTTAATTCCATTTATCATGGATATCACCATGTGATCTTTTAAATTAAAAAAAAATATATGATTCCACTTTTATGCAATAGTTAGTATGCCAAAAAAACCTGCATTTGAAGGCAATACATCTAGTTTATTTTTCAATGTGTCTGTTAACAATCATAGCTCAAGTGTTAATGCTGAGAAAAGCTGTTTAATGTAGTGCTGCAAAAGATTAATTGCAATTAATCACATTCAAAATAAATGTTTTTGCTTGCATAATATATCAATGTGTACTTGTATATAAAAACGCAAATGTATATACATTTGAAAAAATATGTATTTGTATACTTTTTTATTCATATTCATAATTTCAACAATTATCAGCACTTAAGTGTTAATGCTAAGAAAAGCTGTGTTAATAGATAATAAAGCAGTTTAGCATAATTGACTTTGACACAGAATTTATAATATTCGGTCACATCTGATTGTTCAACATAATCATTACACTGACTTAAAAATCCTTTTTATTTATGATTTTCACAGCACATAACTGGCTATGACAATGTGTTCAATAACACCAGATATTATTATCTAACCACTTAAAAATCCTTCATTTTTGACTTCTTAGCCTTTCAATATAACTGACATAATGTTTTATGGTAAGAAGAGCTGCATTTAAAGACAACAAGGCAGTTTAGCATAATTAAACATGTTATAATCTCCCTCCTCGTCATTTCTGGGTGTGTTTATTTTGCTTATGTCGCGTGACACGCCTCATTGTTCTCCGGGATTGAATTAGCTTTCCTTACAGCAGCCAGGAAGGGAGCCACAGGCTGATGTCATCACCGGGCTCCGATTGGCCGGCTGCGTCTGACTGCAGCTCCTTTGCTCTCGCCTCTAAAGCTCTGCTGCCTGCTCTTCCCAGGATCACATGACTCGGCCGACCAATGGCACGCCGAGGAGCGGCCGGAGGAAGGGGGTGGTGGAGCTGCAGACGGAGATGCTCCACTTGGACCTGATTGATGCAGAGGGAGGAATCTTGGAAGAAGAGGAGGAAGAGGAGAACGAGAGGCAGCCGGTTGATGCCGTCGATGACAACCACAAGGAAGAGCAAGGCGCAGGGCCGCCTGTCACTCAGCCTCAGCTAAAGGATTTCATCCCTGCCGTCGCCATGGATACATACCGGCCCAAGAGACCCACCACCCTGAATCTTTTCCCCCAAGTGCCAAGGACTCAGGTGAGATGGACAGTTTTGGCAGCGGCCTACGGTCTTTAAGAGGCTTGCGATTGCGACTGAGGCAGATGGACGGAGATTAGAAATTGTTTTACAGTAGAAGTGATGATTTCCATACTGCACAAACACGATCTCGAACGGTAATGCCATCGAGCCGTTCCCTGAAGGTACGGGCGTGTATTTTTCAGTGTGCATGCACATCGGCGGCATGTAGCGTTGGGTTTCTTTGATACTCCCGGCGGTGATGCTGATGGCGTTTCCTGTTTGTGAGCTCCGCTCGGCCCACCTGCTATGAATCACTGCTGTCCGCCCTCCGTGCGTAATGCAATCCGACAAGAAAGAACGAGAATGGATCGTTACTGTTGACCTGCGAGGTCAGACAGCAGGGGCGGCACTTTATTGTGCCGATTTTAACAAAATATGAGGTGGGAGTAAAAACCCTGTCGTACGTGGAGCTGACATTTGATCGGGTTGTGATTGGCGTTTTTGGGATAGCTTCTAGATAACTTGTTGATCTATACATCATGTTGAAAGAGGCTGGGGCATGTTGTCCCAGTTTTTACGCCTCTTGAAGTATTTTTGGCTATATTGAACATTTCCACTGATACTGTCCTGTAAAACATTCCCAATGGAAAAGCAACATACTCTTGAGATGACATTAATGAGCGTAGTTTTATCATGTTTTATCATGATGATGATGATACTGGAATTTTAGTTTTTACTCCATTATGCATTTCCAAAGCACTAACATGAAGAGATTTATGACAGTTTTGAGCTCTTTAACTAAAAATGCCAACCTGTATTATTTTACAAAACACATTTTTAAAAATAAAAAAAAATTAAATACAAATATTGTATTTAAATAAAAAGTAAAATGCAAAAATAAATGCTATAATATAAAATTATTTAATACTACTATTAAAAAATTATATATATATATATATATATATATATATATATATAAATAATTTTTATATACACACATACAGATATTACTTCAGTCTTTGGAAGTCATCTCTCTCTGAATTTCAAGTACATCATAGGTAATGAGGCTGAGGAAACTAAATGATTTAAGTACTGGCCCAGCACTGATCTCCTGAAAAGACTTCCAACCCAGACTGTGAACTTAAAATGACCTTTTCAATTTTCTCCAGTACTGCAATAGGATTTGTTTATGCTGCTTTCTGTAATTTCCAATACTGCTCTGCGTTTTATCAAGAAGACATATATAAATCACAAATATTCTACGTATAATAGTTATGTGTATTTTGTAATTCAGTGCGGTTTAAATGCATTAATGAATACTGTCATCATTCACTCATGTCCATCCAAATATCTATCCTTCACAGCGATGAAGGAAGATATTTTGCTGAATGTTTTAGTTGCACTATAACATATATTAAATGTGTCAATAAAGTACTTTATTCCAGATCTTCCGAATGCAAATAATACACATCTCATTTTTGATTAATACAGGTCAATAAAGTTTTGGAATGATACGAGGATGAGTAAATGATGAGAATGAGAATTTTGCTGTGCTGAGCTTAAAAAAAATGCCCATTTAACACAATACAGTTGTTCTGCAGTAATTGCATAAGAATATTTACCATCTTATAGCATTAGTGCTGCCCAGTCCGGTGTCCTGAATTCTCAAATCACTGGATATTAAAACCGACGGTCTTTTATAATTAATACTTGCAAAATCCTGCTTGTATTATACCCAATTATTTTGTCAACTGATTATTATGAGGTCGACATAGTTGCTTGTGTGGAAAAAAAAAAACAGGCTGTTGCTTGAATATTTGAGCACGCTGAATCACATCCAGGTTGGCAGACCGTTTCACGACCAGAGAAGATGGTGGATGACTGTAAATGTGCTTCCCTGTCTTTAATCTCATAATCTTGGCTTGTCGAATCTCTCTGTGTCTGCAGCACTAGCACAGCCGCTGGGCTCAAAGGGCATTTGAGGAATTAGCAAAGAGCTTTTCTACTGAAAGTGAACAGAGTTATTGGGTAATACGAGTTAAATTGTGAGAAGTCTGCTCTAAAAATATCTACATTGGGACTGAAATATTTCAGCTAGAGGCCTTGGTGTTGGCCGAAACCCTCAGAATCAGTTTGAAGCGCTATTGACAACCTATTTCTATTACTTAATATGTAATCTGACATGTTTTTAAATGAAATGGGATATTTTAACAAAATGTAAAGACTTGGCTTACGAGGAAATGTCATGACATAACTAAATGCAATTGGAGGGGCTTTGTAATGTCATCCAAATAATGTAAATAAAAATACACCAATGCTTTGTGTACTGTAACACCAAGAACGTGCATTAAGAGACAGGGAATTAATTTTCACATTATTTTTTTTTTTTTATCATTTTGTTTCAATTTGATTGACTTGTGGATGAGAACATGCTGCTATTTTGACTTGGTTTAAAGACTTTATTAAATTGAGACGTTTTCCATTAAAACTGTATGTCTGGGCAGACGTAGTGCCTTTAAAAAAAATAGGCAATTAGATTTGCATTGGTTATTAAGTATGTTATTAGGTGTACAGGCATTCTTACACTAAAAAGTATCTGATATACAATACTGATGACTCAAAAGTCCTTGATATTTTACAAACAAGAATGTGCATTTTTAAATCTGCTAAAGGAACTTTAGGAGCACATTAAAATACAAATGACACTGCATACGACACTGGCATACAGCTAAGTATACAACTGTCAATTCTGTAGAGATAAAGAAAAATACTTCTGATACATTAATAGACCGAGATAGGCTCTGATTAATAAACTAGATAACAATGAACTGTGGTAATCGAGTTTTTCTCCTCATAGCACTAAATAAGAGCATCATATCAGCCATCTGTGTCTTCCTACTCCGTCCACGAACACTACTGTGTTCCCATCTACCCCACACTTACGCACACACTGACACTCTCTCACGCATGCCAATTCCTGCATCATCGATGGGCGCGTTGCTATGGCAACATAGGAGTGTCAGTGTTAAAATGCGATATAGCAGCGTGGTCAATTGGTGAGTCAGTGTCAGGAAAGAGCAGTACATTTATCGGTCAGATTGCGCTCCTGTAACCCTCCTAGTTTTATGGATTGTTGTCAAATACGGTTTCTGTTTCACCATGAAAAAAAAAAAAGCTCCAGATGACGACAGTGAATAATGCTGGAAAAAAATACATGATTTATCCAAGATAGAGGAATGCCTGTGTCAATTTTAGTTTATCATATTTGGTTATGCCAAGGTATATTTTTGTAAGTGTTAATCTCAACAATATCGGTCTAAAATCTCTCAGCATTTTGTATTAAAATCTATTCATTTTACTTCAATTGCAGGACACAATAAATAACAATTCCTTTGGTGAGAAAGAACGGAGGAAAGAAAAGAAAACCCATTCCTCTTCACCACACATTAAGGGTGAGTAATGGCCACGTCTGAAGAATTGCTGAGACTTGAATTTCTCAAACAAATAATCACCTCTATGCATTAGAGGAACGTCCATAAATGAAAGAAGTTGTAGGTGTATTGTTGTTCATATCTGTAGGTGTTTTTGTAGTATTTGTTTCCATGGAATGAAAACGTGTTTACGTGTTGTAATTAACTTAATGGGATTTCCATCAATCTGCTTACCCAGAGAGATCATCAGATTTCTTCTAGTACGAAAAAAGGCCTGGATAGTGTAAAGCTAATGTGTTTTGTTTTTTGTTGAGATACATTTATGAGTTTAAATACAATGGCTTTGGACCAATTTTGATGAGTTTACTATATACTAAAACAATATGCTTCCCTTATGATAAAAAACTTGGCCTATGTAAACATTTGCTCCTACCTAAACACTACCCAAATCTAATTTACAGACACTTGTCTGCGAGTAATTCATGCATGTTTGACTTTTCTCCTTTTTCCCTTTCCTAATACTTTAAGATTTGCAAAATCAATCTTTTTCTGGTAGCAACTTCTCAAATTGAGATCTGCCACCATCCAATCAGCAACCAATGGATTTAAATAAGTCACCGCCCTACAATAATTTCCTTTTCGGAAAATATTTTCTCTTGAATGTACATCACAATATGGATGAAAATCACTACTTTCATTGCTTTTTGACTGACAAATACATGACTGTTTGAATTTTACATAAATACATTTGTTCTAAACAAGCTTTAATCTCACATTATTTGCTTATACCTTTTTTTTCAGAAAGGTTCACAAAATGACTCACCTCCATATATATAAAATTTATATTATATATTTATTATCTAAATAAATAAATATACATTTATATTTTTAGTTTTTTTTCAACTTCTATATTAGTTTAAAAGTCATCACGATTGATTACTTCTACAGAGTGAAACTTTAACTATGGCAATGACTGACATTTTTACATAATCCTCTTCAGATGTTTTTCTCCATTAGGCTTATTGCCTAATGTATAATCTCTCTGTGTGTGTGCGAAACAGGAGATCCGGCGGCCAAACCTGAGCAGGTTGGCCTGACCGATGGGGACAAAGTTCAGGCCAGGGCTGACACCAAGCCACGGGGCTCTGCCTCCTCCACGAACAAAGCCTCCGCCTTTCACACCAAGAAGAAGGACAAGTTGTCAGAGTCTTTGAACAACCCCAACGTGGTGGCGCCCCTCACGCAGACAGTCATGAGGGAAAAATCTACGGATGTGACCCTGATAGAAGGTGTCCTTGACATTCCGACCATTTGCAAGGAAAAAGCCGGTATCACACCGTCAACGGCTATCGGGAACAAGTGCAGTATCCTGTGGAGAATGAAGGTACGTGTGACCAGTTGGTTGACAAAAACAAGGACTATCACATTTCTGAAGGAAATGCAACGAGAGAGATCCACCTCACGCCAGTCAACGGTGAACAAGAGCGACCATTTCTGTCCCAGAGCAGCGACAGCAACCGCATGTCCATTAGTTCAGACACTGAGCTTCCACCCCTTCACTACTACCCATCGGCAGGTTGTCCGAACCCCTCCATTAGCGAGGAGGATGAGGTGTACCCACCCACGCCCCCGTGCCGGACTGTCAGCCTCAGCGATGCAGGGGCGCAAGTAAGTGGGCGAAACACGCAAGCCTAAAGTGGCAAAGGAGGACACAGGGAACGTAAAGGCAGTGGCGGTCAGCACAGATGCTTCGGGACTGACATATGACTCGGTTAAGTACACCCTGGTGGTGGATGAGCATGCTAAGCTCGAGCTAGTGAGTATCAAGGACTGCTACAAAGGTTACGAAAGTGACAGTGACAATACAGTCTATGAATCTGCCATAGACGAGGACGAGGAGGACCAGGAAGTGGATGAAGAGGAGGAAGAGTCGGGAGCGAGGGGCATGAGGAGAGACATTTCATGTTTGTCTGCGGACTCCACCACAGACACCACCTCAGACATGCCTCGCTCCCGCAAGTTCATGAATGTCTTTGTGAACGGACGGTCACGTTTCTCTGGTGAGTATTAAGAGCTTATTTGGAATTTGTGAAAAAGTAAATGTGAAATTTAGTTGTAAAACGCATTCATTTTCTTATCATAGGTGTTGCAAATGTGCACAGATCTCAAATATTTAAGATTTCTAAAATCCATTAAGCCATTTCTTGTGTTTGCCGAGTTACTTTTACCCATGGACCACTTCTATTCTCCACAAGGCCTAGTTTCTGAGTTTATTTTTTGTCTTCCGATATGTTACAATGAACTTGGAAAATAAATAATACATCTGTTTCAGAAAAGTATCTACAATCCATTTAATGTGGCAGTTGCGTAGCAGAAAAGGCCCACTGCTCCCAGTAGATGACAGCTTTATAAAAGGGGCTGAACATGCAATATAATTCAGAAAACAAATTATGTCTTATACATTCATAAACCTAAGTTGTTCAAGGGAAACTAAACATCCATTAAACTATATGCTGTGGATACACCAAATGAAGCCAAGAGCAGTGTAAGAAAGTCAAAGAATGGCAAAGGGCCAAGGGTTGAACTTTGTGGCACCTTTTCAGTAATACATCTGTCAAGACTCTGCAAGAACTACAGATTTCCCTCATTAATGGATTTGCTAATATTACCAGCTGACTTCTACCAGCCAGGATTAAGATGATGAAATTCAGTCAGCAGTTCCTACCAAAATGTGTCTATCCTTTGAGGTTCTTGTTGTGACAATAGCGCTTGTTCTCCCACTCAGGTGCTGAGTTTGGATTCTTCTCCTGTGTTATTAATGGAGAGGAAAGAGAACAGAGCCACAGAGCAGTGTTCAGGTAAGGATTCAATAGAAAATTTGATGCGCTATATTTTTTAAAAGCAAGAAATATTCAAGTGACTTAAAAGGGTTATTGTAACATCCCGGCAAAAAACTTTGCAGGCCATTTAAAAAGGAAGCCTATTTTTGGGATCAATTTAATTTTTCCCCTGCATTTTTGACATTTGTTGTTTTTGAGCATACTGGATTACTACATTTTTGCTGCATTTCTTAATTATTAATAGGGTTTTTTGCACTGCTTTACAGTACTAAAATACTGGGACGATTTTGCGTAAACTATTTCACAGTACCATTTTGCCGGTTGCATTCGCAAGCCAGTTGACAGCTACATCATTTGTGCGCAGCGATCAACAAGAAAAACAAAAAAAACAACAAGCGTTAACAAGGCGGGTGTCTAGCGATTAAAAGAACGGAAAGTCAGCTGGCAATGCTACATGTCATTGAGGCTGATAGAAGCAGAAAAAGATTGAGTCTTTAGATAAATTCCGTTTATAATATAAATAAGTTCATACAATGTTTACGCAGCGTTTTAAATCATGGCGGGTGAGGACGTTTTCGTAAGTGTTTAGCCAATCAGCATATACTTGTCACCCTACTCTGAAGTAGGAGCTAATTTAGTTCCTTCAAACCCTTCCTAGTTCCTCTGGTGCAAACATGGCAAAAAGTGGGTTGAGTCGGTTTTTACAAATTAACTTGAGGATTTTTCATTTTTGTTTACAGGTTTATTCCTCGCCATGATGACGAGTTGGAGATGGAAGCGGATGACCCCTTACTGGTTGAGGTTCAGGCAGAGGATCTATGGTGCGAGGCCTATAATATGCGCACTGGATCCAGAGGCATCTTCCTGCATTTTATGCTGTCAAGGTGACAAAGGATGAACTTCTTAAAGGTAAATCTTGGCTTTGTTATACCATCTGAGCTTTTGTTTCTTGTGTATTAAGGAATAAAGGCCTTCTCTGTCTTCTGTGATTTATTTAGAGGTCAAAAGTGACTGGATGGACAAATTCTGGGTAAAATTCCTTGGTTCTGTTCAAGTGTCGTATCACAAAGGAACGATGTGCTTTGTGCAGCCATGCACAAGGTATACTTATCTATATTTGCCTTGGATTTCCATAATAGCTACAATGACATGATGTTCATATGCAATCTGATTATGTAAACAGATAGCAACAAATAGGCGAACAACAATGCAGTTCAGCCCCCCTTCGCCTTGCATTCTGGAGATCAACACAAGAGGAGTGAAAATCATTGTTCAAGATGACTGCCGGACGTCTGGAAGGGTTTGTATATACTCTATTCTTCCTTCCTGTGATGCAGTAACCTTTTAAACCTCAAAGTTTTTTTTTAACAAATCAGTGTTATTTTATCATTTACGGAAGTAATTGAATAAAGGCTTAAGGGTGTCAATTTAATTTAATACAAATTTACCATGACACGAAATAGTATAGCATAGTAGTAATGTATTAAAAATGTATATTTGACCTCACGGTCTAATAATGCCTTCTGCCACTGAACTGTGACACAAAATATTCAGTCCCACGGTTATGCAACGAAGCGTCTTAAGACCCGATTGGTAATCTGTCGCCATAATGTGGGGGGATCTGGCCCCCTAAGCCGTTGTGAGTGAATTAGTGAGTGCGCTCAGTGATGTAAATCACAGGGTTCAGGAGTTAAGCGCGCATACTAAGACGACCTAGCACCACACTGACATCATGTGGCTGCAGCTTAAACTAATGTGTTTCAATCCCTGCTGCTGATTAGACCACTCAGTCTTTCTTTCCATATTTTACAGGGCGAGAAGTGCTTTCACTTTTTTCAGTTGAAAAACATCTCCTTCTGTGGGTGCCATCCGAAGAACAAAAAGTGAGTTTGAACAGAAAATTATGGTTTCTCTCAAAACGCTATTATTAGACTACTTCTGAAATGAAAATAAGTGAGGGGTTAAAAAAATTCATTAAAAACTTACATTTTAATACACTTATTAATTTTTTTAAAACAGGAACAGGATTTATTTGACATGGAAATTTTGTTCAAATTGTATCATTTTAATGAATGCTTGCTGAATAACAATCAATTTATTAAAAAAAGTAATAATATGAATGGTAGTGTAGATTCAAAGACTAATACAAAATTCTTAATTTGGGACTGAGAGTTTGTGGTATCTTATTTACAGTCCATTTTTACCCACCTGCAACGCCCTCTATAGGGAAAAACATACAAAAACAACATTACAGCCACATTATTGACAGTAAAAGTCTATCGTTTGTTTTTCAGGTATTTTGGAGTAATAACGAAACATCCAGCATACCAGAGATTTGCCTGCCATGTGTTCTTCTCAGATGATACAACCACAAAACTGGCTGAATCCATAGGGTGAGTTCTCTAGTTTTCTTTTTTTGATTTACTGTTAAAACACCAAGTCATATATTGAGGAAAATATCTACTCTATTTAATATACTTTTCTTTTAATACAAATTTCCGTATATAGAAATACATATACAGTGGTGTACATGATTATTTGCTAGTTAGTTGCAAATAACGCGCACAATTCTAAAAAATTAGTAAGCCATATGATTGTACAAAACAATTGTTTTACTTATTATTTACTTATTTTACTTATTACTTATTAGGTTTATAGTCTGTTTTCCCAGAAAGATTTTTACATCATCTTTTGTTAAAAGTCAACTTTTAGTTCTATGCTAACATACAGTGAATAGGTATAAAAGGACCACAAAATGTGAGATGATGATTATTTTTGCTAATTAGATTAAAATACTAGAATCTTGCTGTTGATTGGTTAAAAAAAAAAAGAGAATCGAGTGCAACGTGCCTTTCCACTTTTCATATTTCACATAGTGAAGTAAATCACATTGTTAACTTGTGAATAAATATTTGAAAACTCAAAAACAGAAGTGCAAGACTAATGTTTAGTGCTTTAGTGAGGGAATTAACTACAATCCTGTGAAGCATTACAAATGACAATCAAATAATAAACATATAGAAATAAATAAATTGATTTTAAAATGTTGACCTTATATGAGGATAAGTAGTTTGAGAACACAGGAAGACTGTATACTTTTGGTGCAATTTCTCGCTGATTTCTGATAGGTGGAGGTTCTGTAAAGAATCATGGGTAATGTAGTTTTTCACCGGGAATTTAGCTGTTAAACATGATTAAGAAACAATTTAAAATTACGCAGGCTGATGGATTTATTAAAAGTGTATACCATCGATTGACAACGGCATCAGTTTATAATCATCAGTACGCATATAAAAAAAAATACTTTTGTTTCTACAGGAAAGCTTTTCAGCAGTTCTACAAAGAACACATGGAATATTCCTGTCCGACAGAAGACATCTTCCTCGAATGACCTTCAGTCTATTCATATTTTTCCATTATCACATACTATATGAGGTGTCGCATGATGGTGGTTTTGAGCCTCTCTGTAACGTGTCATGTTGATGATATAATGTTGATGTCTATTTTAGACAAATGTTAAAATCGAAAACAGATATCAGCTACAGCGCAACTACTTTCACATCGTACAACTCGAGTATTACTGACTGGTGTAAAGCCTTACGAAGCTTAACAACAACAACAACAAAATGTTTGATGTGACTTGTAAAAAAAAAAATGATTTATGCAAAGTTTGGTTCTGAATTAATTGAAGCACAATGTTTAGTGCACTGGTGATGGATGAAACAACGTAAGACAGAAATGAGATCTTAAAACAGCTGTTTGTAAGGGTTTTTTTACCTTGAAATGTCGGTTTCAAAATCTTCCAGATGGCTCACTCGATCTGAGGCGAATCTTTCTGTTTCCTTGTCGGGCTCCTCTACAAACGCGCCTGGGAGCGCGGCGATAAGCGGAGTACGAAATGCCGCGAAAAGGCGGATTGCTACGGCAGCAACAAATACACGTGTACAGCTGTTGACTGTGATTACGACGGCGAATATCACTCTTAACTGTTGGGGGCTCCGATGTCGCAAAATATACATAAAGTTACATTTGCTCTAAAGCTAGACTGGATCCACAATACAAGTTTATCCGAAACCAAAGCATTGCTGGGCCATGTCCTTCTTCACTCAGAAGGAAGTGAACCATGTAATTGAATTCAGCCCAGTCTGTCCATCTAGTGTCCCACTATGCGAAACCCCAGGTTAAAACACACTTTCTAACGTTTCTCAAGTAGTTTTGAAAGGTTGGTTAGCAACGCTTTGAACCCAAGGTTATGAAACCTGGATCCAGAGCACGGCTGTGCCACAATTTCAAGTGTTGTATGTCACATAGGGTAATTGCTGCTGTTTATCTTCAGTCAGTTGCGCACTACAAAGTCTCACAAGTACAATATGGCATCCATGCTCAGTCTGTGAACGCTTTTTCTTTTTGGTTCTCGTATTTAATGTTTATGTGTGCTTATATTCCCATATGTTGCTCTGTTAAACAGAGCGTAGTCTGGGCTTATTCGCATTCTGCTTCAGTCTCAGTATCCCTGACGTATGTAGCTGTGAAAACCAAATAATTTTATTTTCTTTTACATATATAAGATATCTTATTTATAATTATATTAAAATGGAAAGATCTTAAAATATATTATTCTGGCACATAAAAATATATACAGAGAGGATGCAACACTATGGTGCTGAGGAATATGGCTGTCTGGTAATGAAAAATTTGTGCTTTCTAATTTTCCCCCTCCCAGATAGAAAAGAAAAGTTTTCAAGCCAAGGCCTAAAATGGACCCATCTTCGCCAGGCCTTTCAAAATGGCACATCCTCACAGCATGCGCTTACCTAATATGCAATACTTACTAAACAAGCAAAGTTTTCATTGAATAGATCGACAGGCCAAGTGGTTTTCTGTAGAACAGTGTGAAGATGTTTTGCTTGGTATGGCCATTTTGAAAGGTGGTATTCAGTTAATAGGACCATTTGTGTCTGCAAAAAATATCTGTGAATCTATCCTGAAAAATCACAAGTTGTGCCTATTTCATTTATCACTGTACATTGTTTTGTTTTTATGAATGATCATAAGTCTTCTGTGGAACCCATAAAGTTAAATCCTATTTGTAACTGGATTGTTCTGCTGTGTAATTATTGAAGTGTGGATGTGTGCGTGCGTGTACATACACACAAACAAAAGATTTATACATGCACTATTGAATTGTTTTTAAATTATCTTTTTTTAAAGTTCACAAGGGCTGAAAATACTTTTTGATCAAAATACAGTAAAACCAGAAAAATTTTAAATAACTTTGTATTTACAATGTATTTTATTCATGTTGCAAAACTGAAATTTTCAGCATCATTACTTCAGTGTCACATGATCTTTGATTTTGATTTGATGCTTAAGAAATTATCATTTCATTCATAATTTCAAAAGAACGTGTTAACTTATAATTAAATTTTTAGTTCCTGAAAGTTAATGTAAATTAGTTTGTCTAAATTCTAATCTTACTAATTTTTGTTTAATGAAACAGAATTTGATATACATTATTGCACTTAAATATGATATTCTTTGGGTTAAGTCGATCACAGATCAATCACTCTCCTACTGAATGTTTCTTTTACACAACAGTTCTATAGAAATGAGAGAAAACGTAATTTTTAGACAATATGGCTGTCCAATTTATTTATTTTTGTTTCGGCAACAGAAGTAGTTTGGTTGCAGAGAAGCTCACAGAACTAGAAAGAAGTGAACACAGACGCGTATCAGCGCTATTGAAAAGCCTCTTTTCTAATCAAATAAGTGAACCGGCACTAACAGCAGACAGAAAAAAAGATGTTAACAAGCAGGTCTTTGCATGTTAATTCTCAGAAGAGTCAGTCTCCTCTGTAGAACCGTCGCTCTCCATTTCGATCCTCTTGCGTTGATGAAGGGACTTGCGTGGCGAGGCCTTCTTGGACGTTTCCTTCTGTCCCACAGCGCTGCTGCTGCTGTTGTTGGACGTCGGGCTGATGGCGACTTGAGCTATGCTGGAACAATCACAGAAATATAGCGTCAAATGCTACTACATTAGATTAATAACATTAGTTAAACATAAAAAGATTGTTGGTAAGCTCTCCATCTTTTAATAGCAGGCGGTTTATAGTTAACCAGCAAGTGACTGTAATATACTCTTTGAAGCAAGTCCGTCTCTCTCACAGTCTCTCCAGCTCCTGGTCCATCTCTGGATCAATCAGAAGGTCCGATTTATTGGGAAGAGCACCTGATAAATAAATAACAATAAAGCGTTTATATTTATTGAATTATTAAAAAATTACAAGTATTCAGAAATACATTTAAGCATCATCTAATGCTCACCGATGTCTTGGTTTACTCCCTCGTGTTTTGCCAAGGCCATCAGGAAGCCACAGAAAGACACTCGCTGACTGCTCTCTAAGATCTCCTTAATGGCAACAGTGGAAGGAAACCTGAGAAAAATGAAATGAGCAGTGTTGAGGATGGCTATAGTGGGTTTTATTATATTTGGTGATAAACAAGTTACTATATAAGCCTGCTATTATAACTCTCTGTAAATATAGATGAAACAATTAAAATATTATTATACATTTTAATATAAATAGAATATTTTTAAATAATAAAACCTAAATTGTCAGAAGCATGTAACATTTCTAAAACATTAACAATTTTTTAATAAAAATATCAACGTAAAAGCTTGTTTAATATATCAATAAATTATATATTATAAATAGTACAATGTATAAATTCTGAATGTATGATGGGTGTTTAAAATGACTTAATTTTTGTCTTACTTGTGCTTGAACCTCTCACAAAGTCCTCAATACATTCACAAAAGACGGAGGAGTCCACGCCTTCTTGAGTGTCTGGCTCCTCGTTGGCTGCGCGCTGGATAACTGCTCCACCGAGGTGGAGGTCGGGACTATGACAGTGTTCGGGTTCTTCCCCCGACAGCAGGTCTTGGTAAATCACAGACACACTCTCCGCAAACTCTGCGAAAGTGAATGAGGATGAGATCATTCCGATGAAAGACGGAGCCTCAAGTAACCATAGAAACATTCTCACAGGGTAGTGATGATGTCACTCTGGCCTTTTTGTTACAAGCGCAGTTCAACTCTCAAGGTCAGAACGGCTTTTGATGTTAGCAGAATATTTAAATATCACCTTAATTTACTCTTTTAACATCAAGATTTTACTTTTCATTTTATTTGACTGTATGAGTTTATTTTAAGTGGTCACACTGTGTTTTTTTTTTCAATATTTAATCTGAATTCACTAAAACCGTCTCTCTTTTTTTTTGCAATAAAGTAGGTTTTGTGACTCAAAATTGTCAGAACCTCAATACTATCTAAAGGAATAATCATTACAGTTACAGTTTCATATTATGTTTATGTATTGTATTATATTATAAAGTGTATTACCTTCATAATAGAACTGAATCTGGAATGAATAAATAAAATCTGAGAATGACATTAGACAGTCCGTGGCATCATCTATCAGGACAATCCTAGAATAGAAAAAAATAAGCCGTTAAATGTCAGTAATAAAGGAGGAAAGGTCAAAGAGACACCAAAAAACTACCTGGCTGCATTTTGTACCATCTCAGTAGGAAAGTCAGGACATAACAGCTGTAAAAGTGAACTGTATTCTGACATTGCCAACAGATCTGCAAGAAGAAACAGCTGTATTTGATCACTGTAAACACACCAATGCAAGCAGTTAAAGTAAAGAGTCATGGCTTGACTTTAAAAATGATAAAGGGGACATCTGCCTCTACTTACCCCATTTTTGCCAATCTGTCTGAAGCATTTCCAGAATATATGGATGAAAGACTCTCTGTTATGAGGAGTCGCCTTGATGTAACTGAATTCTCTGAAGAGCACATGATTCCCATTCTTCACACTGGTAAAACTGTAAAGTGACATTGTAATATCTGTATTTGAAAATATCACTATGTATTACTAATATACAATATACAACTTAAATATTATTTTAATAAATAAAAATAGCAATGCATATTACATTTATTTTTGTGTGTGAATTTATTCATGAATAACAATAACATTTTATTTACATAACCTACAATTATCCATTAATAAATAAGCAAAAATGATATAACTCTATAGCTATAAGTGCTAAATAATAACAACTTACTATTCTGCAAAATATCGGACCAGACCAAACTGACTGTATTCCTCTTTATGTTCAAGCAGCTGTGTGACTGCATCGTTGAGATAGAAGAGGACATTCGTTTCAGCTGGAAAGAAAAAGCAAAACGCACTGGCATGACAGTAATGTATTAAAAATTGTCAGTGCATCTGTCAATCATTCTGCAAGCAGTTGTCCTGAAACCGACTGCACCTTGTCAATCTACGAACCATCAAAACAACCACCAAAGCAATAATAAACGAAACATACCTAAGTATTCGTCAACAGTGAGATTGAATCGATCCGTATTCATTTTCATGTTGTTTTATGGTTTTAAATTATTAGCTGGGATGCAGATGCGGCGCATGACTCTGCTGGTAAGCCATTCAGGACGGAGTCTAGCAGCTTTAGCAGTCAATGTGTGCCCACTCTGCACTGCGCCAGACACAAAATGCGTAGCTTCTTAGGCCTCAGGGCTAAAATTCTGGTAAAAAGTAATATTTTTCTATTTAACAAGACTATATTCTCATATTTAATTTGTGTTTTGTCAAGAAATATTTATTTTGTATTTAGGTAAGACCCTCAGTATCTTTGCTCAAATTCATCAAGGGATATAAAGCAACCAATAGAAGACGCGGTTGAGCAGCACGTGACACAACACGGAAGTAAGCCTGGGTGGAGTCTCGCCTCTTTTTTAAAAATGCTTTGCTGTGTTTCGTCAGTTTTGTTGATGCAACCGCGGCTATGGAAACCAGCGCATGCGCAACACAGCCGTTTTACTGCGCCCATATGGCTGGCCATTTAAATACTAATCCACGAGGATCTGTAATTAAGTATTTCTGTGCTGCCACAGTGCGTGTACATATCATTTCCAAAAGAACGCTAAAGAGGGCATTTAGTTCTTTTAAAAATATTACAAGATGTATGTTATTATAAATATATTTTATTATGTAAATGTAATAAAATGACATATTCTACAATGCGAATTGATAAACCTTTGACAGATAGTTATGTAATTTATTTTATGTATTATGTATTACACGTGTTATACATTTTATTTTTATTACACATTTATTTTTATTACATACATTATATATATATATATATATATATATATATATATATATATATATATATATATATATATATATATATCACCTAAAAAATATTTGTATTTATTTATTTATACATTATTTATTGTGTGTGTGTGTGTGTGTGTGTGTGTGTGTGTGTGTGTGTGTGTATACACCCTCACATACATAATATTTATGTGTCTTTTGCTAATTGTTTTAACACACCACACCATAAGTGTCATAATATGACATTCTGTAATTGCATGCTTACTTTATTGATGCACAAATATATTCAAACACTACATACTACCCAATAAAAACATGCTTAACCGCATAAAAATGCACTGTACAGCCTATAACAAACGAAGTGGTGGTTTGAATGAAAGCTAGGCGTCTCTCCCTCTATCTCCCCGCCCTCGGGAGTGCAGCTAAAGCCCGAGAGTACGACCAACATTGTCCTGTGCCGATGAAGATCGCTCCCGTCTTCCTCTCTGCGCAGGTAAAATAAAATTCCGTATTGTTTCATAATCGCAAAGAGATCGGAGATTATTGATATGAAAGGCGTTTTTAAGCGTTTTCGTCTGCCAGTAGATTGCTGCCTTATTCGAGGTCTCGGTTTAGTGCGACGGATCGAATAATATCGTCTGGGTGACAATGGCAGTGTCGGACGAGACGGCAGGGTTGGTTTTGACGTTTCAGCGTGCTTCTGTCGGGGGTGCCGTGAAAATGGCGATACTTGCTTCAGCCGTTGCAGGACTGCCGGCCAGGCCGCGTATGCTGAACAGCTACCAGTTGCAGCTGACTTTCGAAGCCAAAACAACCATACCGGGAATAGTCGTAGAAAGGCCGTAAGCGACCAGATTTGCTATGTCGCGATTGCAAGTAGTGCGTATTTAAATGCAGTTATCTCGTAAAGAGTTTAGCTCGAGCGGCAGCCGTGGTTACCATCGCTCTCCCGCAGCATCTTCGACGGTGTTCTCATTACGTGATGAACAGTGAACCGCCGCAACGTTTATAAAATCCCCCAAACTACTTAATTTAATCTCATTACGCGCCGTTAAGTCAGCTTTAACGAGGTTATCAGGTATCGAAACATTGCTCTGCTTATTAACATGCTTGTTTTGGGCGGCACTGGCGGTAGCTTCTTGAAGGGCATAAAATTTTTCTACGCCAGTTCAGCGCTTTCTTTTGCCGTTGTTTTCACTTTTGTCTCTGGCTTGTATTTTGCAAGATTTATTTTTCAGCGCCGGACGATATAATATGAAATTCAGTTTCTTCTGGGAGATGTATTAGCACAGCGCCTTGGCTGCAGATTCGAGATGTGCATTTTGCCGCGAAGTGAATCGTAAATTCTTCGCCCGACTGAGTCAGCCGAAATGCACAGACGATGATTCGCATACGTTGTTAAATAAGCCGGTCGTTTTTCATGCCGTCTTGGTCAACATTTCCGTTCTTAATGCTTCGATGCTCGTTGCATGCACGATGAGCTTAAAGATACCCAATTAAGATTCAACTTGAAGTTCGCGCTTCAGTCGCAAACTTCGCTATTGGCTCTCGTGCGATTGCACATATTTTAAACTGCGCTAGTAAAAAGCGAGCAACCAAAGCTCTCTCCTCCTTTTTGGCTGAATAAGACGAGATATCAGCCATGGGGATGACAGTTAACGGACGGTTGGTTTCATCGACAGAAATGTAACACAAGCGTGAAAGGGATCCAGATTCACCCCGGCGGCGCTCAGCTTGCGGTTGCAGCACCAATCCGTAGTCATGTTCGCCACTTAATGTTTTGCAGATGAATGTATGCAAAGCATCAATAATTAAATGATGGAAATATAATGTTTATACAGTTAGCAATTAATATTAAAAGGACCATTGCGCTATTATGTGTTTGTCATGTTAAAAGCCATTTAGCATCACTTCAATAAATGAAGTTTATTGATGTTGTTGTTCGCGAATATTAAATTCTTGATATTCAAATTTTTTGAGATGTTTATTTGGCAAATTTGTGTTAGCCGTCATGTCAATACTCTTCAAAAGTAATGTTAAAAGTAGTATTTATTCACACAAAGTCACTATTTATTTGCTGGAAAACAAAAGCAGAATTAAGTGAAATTGTGGAATTTTACCTTTTATATATATATATATATATATATATATATATATATATATATATATATATATATATATATATATATATATATATATATATATATATGTTATATATGTATATATATATATATATATATTATTATAATAATATTACATTATACATTATACACACACAACATATGTAATTCCATTTTTCTGATAGGCTGATTCTAGTTTACGATCTCTTCTCAGAATATTTCTGATGTTGTTTGAGGTAAGAAGATTTAGCATTTTTTTTCTGGATTTGAATGTATAGCATCTCTGTTAAACAAACAAGTGTTTATTTATATATTGAGGTGTGATGCTATTTTTTAATATTGATATGTTTTATGGAGTTAGTTTTTCTAGCTACTTATCTTTCCGAGGTGAATGCGCAGCAGTGACAGTGGCCAGCCATGCGACGTTTTCCCGTAGCCAACCGAGATTGACGATCGCGATATAGATGCTGCCTGTGCCAAAGCTGACTTTTCTCTGGCTACTGGCCCGCTCATCTGCTACTGGAATTTCAGAGCGCGATAATCAGGGGAGGTGGTGGTAAAAAAAGCGCTTCTGTCTGATCGTTACGGTTCACACCACAGATTTTTACATCAGTTTGAAATATACGCTACATTGTGTTTTGCTTGAGTTTACTGAAACAGTTTAATACGGTTTTATCACGAAGTTTTGCATGCATACTTTGCACACACTGGTGAAGATAAAAGATTTTCATATACATGGTGACCGGAACAGCGTGCGTCCAATATGAATAGCGGTGCTTTTAAACATAGCGTTGTGTCTTCGAAGGCGGTCAGTTACATCAACTCACTTGCTCATTTCATTTTTTATTGTTCGTCGTTAGCGACAGATCTTCCATTTTCCTCAGATTTGAAAGCAAGATTAAATGGATACAGGAAGAGCTGAAAGCCTTCCAGAATAGAAGACAAGAAGAGCTCGAATGGGCAAATACTGACTTCATCAAAAATTTGTAACAGAACAAATGTTACAGTCTGGGTCTCAAAGTGATCGAGGCAAGCACTCAGCCAGTCGGCAATGACGCGGCCGGCAAGTAGCAGTCCATTCGTCTCGTAAATGCCGTTAGTTACCATCGCAGTTTACACGACAAAAGTCTGAAATAGTGCTAGTTGCCGCTTCGCGAGCTTCAATCACTGATTTTGCCCCGGAGAATGCTTAGCTTCTCCTCACCTCAGCAGTTCTTTACTTGTGACTACATATTTACGATAACGCTTGTAAAGCTTTTGTTTGATATCTGAGTTTTGGAACAGCAGAAGCGATACGCGGTGAAAGTTCATTTCGGGATTGAGTGAGAGTCAATGAGCAAGTAGGCGTCTTGTTTAGAATACCGTAGTTTAATTCATTCAGAAAATATGGAGAGCGTGTTCATTTGTTTCGTGTGAATATCGTAAATTCTGCGTATCACAGAAAGGCTCGTATTTTCAAAAGAAATTTTTGCCTGTTTTCATTATTGTTAGTGTCTGTACATACCCAAATATATCGATACGTCAGTCATTACACGGCATAATTAATTCTTCAGAGTATCGATTGTTTAATTAAGATATTATAAATGAAAACAAGTAACGCTAGAGCCTTAATGTTGCATTGAAGTAGAGATACACATAAAATCTGAAAGTGGTTTTATCTTCATTTCGAAGGGCTCGTTTGCTTCGTAGCTACTGTCAGTTGTTCAAGCGAACACTTGCAAAATAATGTAGAGATCGTTTGCAGATTTGCCAGTGCCCACGTTCGCACAGCACGGAGACAAGTGGTCGAGTGCTGGTGTTAACCAGCCAGTTAACGCACATGAGCCGTGGCATGCCCCATGTACATAGAGATCACAGCAGGTCCAGACGGATACACTAAACGCTTCACGATTTCAGAGCACTTCGTGAGCAGCAGTTTTAAACCTGCCAATCATCATGAAATGTGGCAGTCAAATCATCAGTCATTGTCAAGTACCTCTGTTCAGCAAATACCTTTTGAACTTTTCAGCGAATTTGATCCAAAGATCATAACACTGCCGTTGCAGCGTTGCGTTAAAATTGTTTGAGTCATTTATAGTGGGCAGCAAGTTCGAGATGGCCAATTGTTGGCAGTGAGACCATAGTGGATACACTACTCCTCCAGAATATCAACTTGTACAGGTGATTAATATAAACAGCCTTACGTTTTAAATATAAATGGCATCGAGATATTAGCAGACAACCACATTTTGATATTTACTTCAGTTGAAAAGCAGCTGGAGAAGAATGGCAACCAGCCGTTTCCTGCAGACTGGTTCTGCGCTCAGCAGTGATTTACTGCCGTTTGAACAACAGCAGGCCGCAGGAGGCAGATGGCAGAGGTGAGTTGACAGGCCTTTTAAATATACGTTACCCGAAAGTTTAATAATAAGCTTTCATTTAATGTATTGTTAGATTGGACAATATTTGCTGACACAGACATTTGCAGCTTGAAAAATGTAAATGGAGGAACACTGTAAATCTTTCAAAATAAAGTCTTTAGCAATACATTAACTTCATTTCAAATTAAGTTACTATAGACTATTGCACAAAAATTTTACAAAATGGCAATATTTCAAATTTGATATCCAAACATTTTAGCATGCGAAAAATAATAATTAGGTCACGCTTAGGGGGATAACGCTTGTTTACCCTAATTTAATTCTTTTCTTTGTGCACGATGACGATGAGGCTGAAGCTCTTCATGAGCTTGGGAAGCCGCCCATATCCTTCTAAATCTCCTGGAAGATTTCATGAAAAATTGTAAGTCAGAGCCATAACGTTATCTGTTTAAATGTATTAGTTTTGTCACTTTATTTGCAAGTCATTATTTGATTATAGAAGCAAAATACAGGAGAGAAGTAGTTGAGCAGTGGAGGCTTTGGATTAAGAATCTAAATTGACAGCGGATTATGGGGACACTTGAGCAAGCAAAAGTGTACTGCTCAACTGGGAGGTGCGGATGTGCAGCAAAGGCCATTAGGACCAAAACTAGTTTTTAGTTATTGGGAAGATGCCAATGTGATGTTAGTGACAATGGTATTGTTGATTGGAGAAGAAGTTTAGACATAGCGTAGGTCATGTAGTGTTACCATGACAAATGTCATTAGAAAAAGATGCAGCAACATGATTGCTGTTCATAATGGATGGTCATTGTACTGTTTTTTTTGATGCGGTGCCAACCATTTTGGAGAAGTTCGCGAAGAAAAAACTGTAGCCAGGCACCTGTGCCATTGATGCAGCGCTTCACGTAAGTTTTAAATGTTTGAGATAATGATTTCAGCAATTTGATCAGTTATTAATAATTTCTAAAATGGTCTCGTATCAGACAACTCCAGTAAAATATCAGTGAGGATAAATTGAGTGATGGATGGGTCAAGAATTGGCCCATCAACATCAGGCTTCACTGCTCGTCAGGAAGCTCATCACTGCACTCTGAGCACTTGTTAAAAGTGCCTCTGAAAGCCTTCTGCGCAGCTGCTCATATGCGTTGCGTTCTCACAAGTCAACAAATCTTCACCTTTAGGTTTTGAAATTGGCTGTCTCCGGTCAAGCCCGCCTTCTCTTGCGCAGCAAGTGAATGATCTTCGTCTGGTGTTAGAGATGCCAGCTTTGGAGGCTTTGGGATCAAGCCATGAGTAGTAGAGAAAAGCAGTTAATCCATTCTTTGGCCGATGCTGACAGTCCTCACCATAAGGTGTTTAGCTTGCATTATGACATGTATGTTACAATTCTGAGCAAGCACATTAATACAATAAAATAGCTGATAACTGGTCACCTTAGCTATTCTGGGCCAAAACACAGTGAATTTAGCACACCATTTGATGGGAATTACAAATGTTTGTTTTTCAGTATGCCAGTGATTCTGCTTAAAGAGGGTAAATAAGAGTACATATGCAATAATATTCAATACATTTGTTGAATTCTCAACTGGAGATAAATAAATGTTTGAGCGCATTATGAATTACTCACTTTGTAATATGTACAGATTTGATTATTAATTATTTTAAATGATTCATGTTTTGTTGTTCTAAATTATTAGTCTTCATACTGACATTAACAGTGCTTTATCATCTCTGAATCTTTTACGCTGCATAAAATCATTCAGCTGCCAGAATGGCTTCACACCATTGTGTTAATCGCAAGTGTATTAGGCAGTCAACGACAGATTTTAAGAAATTCAATAAAGTTCATTGCTTTATTTTTTATGCATAACAGATGTAAAGAATGTGCCGATAAGCAGCTGTTGAAAGAAAGGGAGAGGTGGTGGTGGGAGGGAAAGAGAAGAAGAGAAATTGCCACAAAGCGCTCCACTCGTTAGCATCTGTCAAACATCGTTCCCAGTTGCCTCGCAAAGGTATCATCAATTCATATTTCGTTAAATCAGTTGTTTTAAGCAAGGGCAAATTACCATTCTTCTTATGAACAGGCCGCAGACTTCCTCAGTTAGTGCTAAATTGCTCGTTGTCTAAGAAAGCCAGATTACAAAGAGAGCTGTTGAGACGAGTTATTTCAAAGCGTTCACTTACACGATATTTTAGTTTATCGGTCTCACCAACTGTTGATCGGAAGCCGGGTAATGATTCATTATACTGTGCCTTGCCGTTGTTAATAGCCTGAGTTTCGTAGCAAATACAGCTTCTCAGTCGATAGCCGCCGATTGAAAGGAGAGATTTGCTACGGGAAGAATTTCCAGAGGGTACTGATTTCCGTCATCATCTCTTGCGTTGCTCTCAGCTTATTTGCACATCTTCAACTTGCTAAACATGCCAAATTTGAATGTGTTCGTTGTTGGAGCAAATGACAAATTCGAAATATTAGTAAGTTTCAGTCAAGATGCCGGTTGTTCCGATGGAAAGAGATCAACTCAGGCAGTTCATTTCATCTGGCAGGCTGCTCGCCTGCGGCTCAAAAGTAGTCAAGCATAGCCTTCTTCTAGCCGCACACTGCGGGTTTAACGCATAGTGAACGCTTCAAAGACTGAGCCCGCATTGGCGGCCCGACGGTCTTGCCGGAGCGCATTGTGACGCGAAGCGGAAGCACGTTAAAGACGCACAGCTTATCGAGAGGTTCGTTTTCTGCCGCGACTGCCGAGCAGGTTGGGGTATCTACTTTCTTCATCGTTCATCGAAATGAAAACATAGTTATCTGGGGTATTTTATAATAATAATACTAGCAGTAATAGTAAAGAGTAGATTTCAATATGCCTCCGATTCTTGTTAAATGTTTAAAATAAGTAAATAAATATAGTACATAATGCTTATTGCATACTGTTATTAATAGTACTGAAAGTGTTGTTGTTATAGACATGTTTAATATTTGTTATTACATATAGTGTTTTTGTTAAACTCAATATGGCATAAAAATAAGCTTGTTTATTTATACCTCTTCTTGATTAATTTTAGTCGTTTTCACGGTTTTCACTAGAAATTAAACAGCAGAGACACGTTACGAAAGGAGTTTGATTTTTGCAGGGTGAGCAGTGATACTTTAATTTTATTATTATTTTTTCCTCATGCTGTCTTTCTCATTTATGACTTCTGAATGTATCCACTCCTTCAATTCAGTAATGTCGTCAAGGCACTATCAACAATGTCAAATACCAAGTGCCACAAATTTCTGCGAGTCATACCAACACAGCGCAAATTAAACATATGCTGTGCATTTAAAGTGATGGCGGTGGCGGTTTAGCAAACATTTATTTGCCCGAATATTATGATTTCGATTAGGCTTTTTGCTGCAAATCCCACGTACTGTTTTACGCTACTGTACGTGAGATAATGACAACGCTTGGGGACATACGGGCTCGCGCATGTTTTCGAAGATGAAATTGTTTTTCTTCACAAATTGATGCTGAAAGCCGAAAAAGGTAAATATGCTTTCGAAAAAACAGCATACCTCGGACACGCGATTTATCCATGCATAAATCGTTTTTGGCGTACATATCATTTGAGCACACTCGTTTATTCAATGCTCTGTTCTGTTGCCTATGCCTACCAGTTCACATAATAGTGCGTGCAGGCTACATTTATCGTTTATTGCTCGTACGCATCGTTTGTCTATTTAGTTGACCTTTATCAGCAGATTGTTTGTTATAGTTATCAATGTTAATTCTCACACTGTTGCAAGGCTTCGCTTTTTTGCACGTGTTTTATATATATATATTTTAAAATGTTTGTAAGTTAAACACCAAGAAAAAATTATTTGATAGATCTTCGCTTCACTGGCTAAAGCAGTGAGCAGAAGAGGAGGGAGATGCCAAGAGAAGAGAGTGGATGGTGGAGCTGGAGACATCATACCACAGCCCAGAAGTGACAGGTCAGAAACGGTTCTTTCTTTTCGGGATACATTCGACAAGCTGTTTCTGCCAGCAGAACAGCAGAGATTTAGAAATCGACTCACTCACATGACTAAATAACATCGACACAGTGTCAGCATCAGCCAACAAGAACCGAAGATATGAAGAGGCTTGATGAGGTAGAAGTCCCGAGGCCAAATATCCAGGCCAATATTGGCAGCGTCGATGGCAGTTGAAGGGCCGCCCAATGATTCCAACAAAACTACGTAACACAAGTTACTAATCAGAAATAAATTCCACTTTGCTTCATCGCTCTAGCGTTAGTTCACGTTATCCTCGCATTCTCAGTTGTTATTCGACCGAAGATACGGTTGTACTGCACAATGTTTCGTAGGTTCAGACTCAGTATCCTGCAAGATAAATACAGTTACAAGTCCTTCATAACATGTCAAAGAACTCGGGAATTTGTGCTGTCATTGTTCTGGTGACAGCAAGGTATGAAATAAACACGATTGGGAGTTTTCTGTGTTGCTGGCTCGATGCTGGTTGCTCTGATAACATTCAGTTAGAGAGAATTATTTTTACTCGTTTGAAATTTCCGACACTCAGCCTGTCGCTCAGTTGCGCCGTATCAACGCCGAATGCATGGGCGGGAGCAGATCGAATGAAGGATGGCTTGGAAGCGAGAGACCTATCAGAAGAGCTCAAAGAAAATTCCTTCTCCGACAGAGGTATTCACTGTGGCTTCATTTCAAAGACTATCATTTTAAGTCAATATTTATTAATAAGAAATATGCAGAAAATTCATACAAATTCGAAAGTTTATTTAACAGTAATCACAAGCTAAAATGCCGTTAAAATTCCAGATGTTGGCTGGCTTGAAAGCTGAGAGTTGCCCATTTGAAAAAGAGCAAAAAGCTCGCAGATCTGCTGCACCATCGTACAATCGTTCGATCGCATGCATGCGCGCACAGATGCGCTTTCCCCACCATGATGCACTCGCTTTATAGGGTCGAGCGCAACAGGCAATCGAGCGCGTTACTCCAGCTTAGTGTCACATCTCAGGCATCATTCTTAATATTCGATGTTACGGTTGACTATTTAATGTTTTATGAAGTCAGATTGTTCGTGGTTTAATTCAGTTATTTTACGTTACACTAAATGCACAATTTTGATAATATAAACTATAACATCAGTCTCGCTCTTCTTTTCTGTGAATGCTCAGCGACCAGGTATCAGCGGCTGATGCAAATCTTCCTGCCGTGCCGCAGCTTCCACCTCTTTCTTCGCTGAGCTTGTTAAAGCAGTTCAGTTTGTGTACTCACTTAATCACGTTAACAGATCATCACTTCTCGGCCGGTTTATCGGGTCAAAGCGTAGAGCTCAGTACGATTGGAGAATGCGAACATATGCACACCATAAGATTTCCTGCGCATTTTCAGTAATATTTTATATGTTATATATAGCAAGTCATCTATTGGTTTGTGCAAATGAGATTAAAGATGCCTTTTCACTTGCTACAGCCTGCCGGAACCAAACCAGAAGATATCATAGTGAATTCGAACTCCAAAACTGACACCAAGAAAGTTAAAACCAGCAGTCCCGCGGTTGTGTGGCGCCAGTACATTTTGCCTGTTTCTTGAGTAGGGGAGTAAAGGCCATGAAAAGAGGCCTAAAATTCCTCTTTTCCAAATTGCCATCAGCAGGCCTGGTGATATACACAGACCACTCTTCATGCTAAGAAGAAGCTCAATGTTAATTTGATTTGCCTTTAATATAAAATTAAAAACAGGATACGAATTAAATTAGCATTTTGCTTGCAATGCCGTTCACTGGTGCAACTTTGAGCACTGTAGGAGATGAGTCAAAAGTAGCGTATGAAAGATAATGCCAACAAAACAAAGCCTTCAAGAGGACGCCAGCAAACAGTATGGTTCAGAGCACTGCGAGCCGGCGAAAGTGTTATCGCTTGGGGTGAAAGCACCGCATTTTAGATAAAGACGCCGTTGTTGGCATTACAAGTTTCCAAGCTCACCCCAGAGTAAATGTACCCAGCGCTCAACAGTAGCACAAGTTTTTTTGCCTTTTCAAAGGCAGTGTTTATAGTTTTGCGCCTAAATGTTCTTATTAAATTCATGGTCATTCCCGGGTTTAGGTTAAGCTCGCCCAGAAATCGACCAAGATGCTATGACAGCCATTCATACTGGGTATAGAGAGTACCTCGCAGTAGAAAAGTCACACACAAGATGTAGCTGTTGTTTGATGACACTCAGAAATCTTTAATATGGTCAGCTGCATTCAGCCCATCATTAACGCCACAATCGGTTATTAGGCAATAATGATGAAACTTAATGATAAATGCACTACGTTACTGTTGCTGTGAAAGACGCTTACCAGTATTCTCAAGCTAAAAAGATACCGCCTCAGCCGTAATGATCCTATCCGTTTTAAAAGAAGTCAGTGAAATTTCGTGTTTGAGCAGTTGCAACCTAAGTTTTAAATCAAAGTGTGTAATTATACATTTTAAATAATTAAAATATTTTATAAGCGTTTTCGTTTCATGATTAAGTTGAGTTAACTTAGCAGTTACAATTATTACTAGTTAGTTCGATGTTCATGAGCTAAAGGATTCGTCATTTTTAAATCAAATGAGAAAAGAGTTACATCGTTATTCTGTCGACGAAAAGTGGCCCGATCTGAAGATTGCACTCGGGTGTAACAAAGTTGTAAAGTTTTCTGACTCTGCAGGGTGTATAAACCTCCAGCTGGCAGTAAAGGATGAGAGGACAAATCTGCCTCATCTTCGTCTGCTTCTGGGTCAGCAGTTGTTGCAGTGATCAAGCGAAGAAAGAAGGCACGAGGTAAACAGCCTCAACATTCTAACAGTTGAGTTTGTTTCATTAGGCTATGTTTTATTTATTTTTAAATGCATGTTTATTTCTCAATCTCAAGATATTTCAGCGGAATCTCACGCCCTCGCGATGAGCAAAGCAAACACTAAATGTCTACATGTTCGTCGCGGTTGCAAGACGGTCTTCTTCACGACTTTCAGCCATGCAAAGCTGAGCTACGATCGGTGTGCTGGTAATTCAGTAATTAGGTCAAGCTCATATAGACGATATTGCTTCGACTTGGCAGCCCAACCGAATTTTCCAGCGCGCGATGAGGCCACGTGAAGCTGTGATTGGCCGTCTGCATCTGACATTTCTCGAAGGGCTCACTTTGCTTTCTTCGACAAACAATAGCGTGCCGATGAGTTCTCGGAGCTCTCGCCGTTTCATGCCGAGCAGGAGCAACCACAGCTCGGTCGACTATGAGGTTCATCTTTCATCTCTCTGGCTTCCGGATCTCAAGGGGTGGTTTCATTCATCCAGCAATTCGGCAACATCTAATTTCCAACGCATTGCCTAACATGGAGCTTTGTCTTCAGTCTGCTCAGGTTGGCGCAGTCAGTGATTGCGGTGCGTAAAGACGCCAGAGCTATTCGACAATGCCGTAAAGTTTATGCAAGTCTTCCTTCTCGCGGAAGGACCAAATAATAGTCTCGCAGATCTGCAATGCATTACGGATTTCGTTTACCGCACATGGTGTTTTAAGACCTTTTTTACTATGTGAAAGCGTTTGTTTATTGTTCCCTGTTTTTCAGAGCTACGTTCGATTGCAACCGGCATATCGTAGTGCCAGTTTAATCAGCCAAGGGGCTTCAGCAGGGGTCAGTTGTTCACATCGAGCATCGCGATACACAGTCCGCATCGCCGCGCTTCATACATGGTGGTCGCCATAACGCCGTGGAGACTGTCTGGGTCTCATTGGTGCAATGTAAGACACTATATACCTCTCAGCATGAACCTTTATTTCTAAATATCCTGCTTGGATGCAATAAACATGTTGAATATTTATATTTAAGTTTTTATCATTGTCGTTGTGTTCGAGAGCAAATGAGCATGTTGAGGAGCAGGATCAACGCTCAGCCAAGAAGAATACCAGCAGTTTCAGCTAAACAGAGCGACCAGAAGAGATCCACTGGCTCCCAAGCTCGGCCAGAGGGAAGCGCCCAACAAGACCATGCAGCAGCATCACGCAGCATGCAATTGAGCCTGTTGGGCACTCTCCCGGAGCAGGCCTACATAGCCTGCACAGACCGGTGACGCCTCTCTGAGGTCGCTTCCCGTTTAGCTGAAGCTGCTGTGTCTTCTGGCTGAACGCTTGATCCTCTCCAGCATGCCTATTTCTTTCTGGGACAGCTTGACAAATGATAAAAATAAATATGGGCAGTTCAGCATGATAATGCATCAAACAGGATGCTGAAATAAAAAGGTTCATGTTTGGGGGATATAGTGTCTATATCACAATGAGCGTAAAGACTGGTCTCCAGCAGGCGCAGAAAGGGCTACCACTGTGTTGAGCGCAGCATTATGACTGTGTATCACGGTCTCCGATGTGAACAGCGATTTCTTTAAGAGCCTTAGCTGGAGTCACTGGGTACACATTCATACTAAGTTCTCAATCAGGCAGCCAAGCCTACTGCTGCATCTGAAAACAGAAAGTCATACAATAAACAAACACTTTCCACTGTAAAAGGTCTTAAAACTATGCATTTAAACCAAATCCATGTGCATTTACCAGATCTCTGCTTGGAGTTCTTGATTTGGTCCTCTCATGAGGAAAGGGAAGACTTACTGGCTGTACAGACTTCAGTATATTGCATTGTCAGAATAGCTCTGATTTTACGACCACATCTCTTTGACTCAACCTGAGCACAGACAAGAGACCAAAAAGCTCCATGTTAGGCAGTACGCTTAAAAATTAGATGGTTACTTAGTTACTGGATGGATAGAGGCCACCTTTGAGGATCAGGTAGGGATGGAAAGATGAGGCCTCAGGCTACTGAGCTGGTAGTTCTTCTCCTGCTCAGCATGGTAAAGAGCAGCTTGAGGAACTCCAGGCTTTCTATCAGCACACTGGTGTTTGTGTCAAGAATCGCAAAGTGAACCACTTCAGTATCAGATCTAGACACAATCACAGCCTACATCTCGCCTCCATGCGCTGGAAAAAATTCAGCTAAAAATATAAGTCAAAACAATATCAATCTATACTAGATCACCTAATTACTAGATTACACCTCGTAATCATGGTCTCCAATAGCTTCTTATGATGGCGCTGAAAGTCAAAGTGAAAGTTCGCCTTATAAGCTACTCTGGGCCAGACATGTGACATTTGAGTCTTTAGTTGCTCCACGCAATTTCATCACGAGGGGTGATGAAGTTCCCACTTGAGTATCTTGAAGGAGAAATAAATATACATTTAAAAAATAAAGAAAAATATAGCCTCTAATGAGCGCTAACTATTAGAATACCTAAAGGCTGTTTACCTTCAATGCCTTCTCTTCCTTGGATCTCTCTGCTCTTGTTGTTGGGAACGAGATGAAGATAGGCCAGATTTGTCCTCCTCATCCTTTGCACTCAGCCTTAACTGGAGGTTTCTACCTACTACTTACAGTGGCTGTGGAAAACAACTGTTACACGACTCCACCAAGTCTCAAGATGAGTTACTTTACGGGCCGACAAGATCTTTGATGTAATAACGCTCATTTGGTTTAAAATGACGAATCCTTTAGCCTATGAACATCAATTTGCCTAAGGGTTGTACTTTACGAGATTAATATCAATTTAATCATGAGCAAAGCCTTATAAATGTTTCAATTATTTAAAATGTATAATTACCCATTGTACAGGTTTAAAACTTAGGTTTATAAATCGCTTTCTCATTAGCAAGAAATTTCTACTGACTACTACAAAATTGATCGACTATTAAGTAAACTAAAAGGCATTATCTTATAGCTTCTAAGTAAATACTGGAAAACGCCTTCCACAACAAATAAATTAACTTAAAGTAAATTGCATTTATCATTGCCCCACTCACTATTCATATCCTTGTGCCAGCGCCTAATTACAACTGATACCTTTGACCATATTAGGGACTTCCTGGAGTGTCATCAGTAGCAGCAATACATCTGTGTGTGGATGTCATGCAAGGTGCCCTCTAGTACCCAGTAAGGAATTCAAACAGCTGGCAACATCTTGGCTGCCTCATAGACGGGGCCAGCCTAAACCAGGATTAGCCATAGTTTATCAGACATTTAAAGTGTTTCTACAAAACCTGCCTTGGAAAAAACAAAAAAAAAACTTGTGCCTTTTCTGCTGAAACAGCCCCAGACTACCTTACCCAGAACTAGGCTTAGGCCCTGTCTTGAAACCGGCGGCATGCTTTATCCCCAAAGAAATGCAGTGCTTCCCACTCCCAAACAGTGCCACCTCACCCAGCCTCCACCGGTGCCTGGAGATTCCAATATACCTGTTCACTGCTAGGCGCCCCGAGAGCCTGCTTGTTTAGCATCTTCTCCCCTTCACTTTGGAGCCTCCATGCCCTCTCTAGTGCTCAAAAAGACACTTTAGTGAGCAAGCATTTTAAACAAAAATGCTAAACCTAATTCATCCTGTTTTTAATTTTATATTAAAAAAGGCAAAATCTAAATTAACATTAGGCTTCTTTTCTTAATCTAGTAAGAGAACAGTCCTTGTGTAATTGCTAGACCTGCTGTTTCAGAGGCAGTTTGGAAAAAAGGTTTTAAATCTTTTCATGAGCAGCCACTCCCTACTCAAAGCAGGCAAAACAGACACACTGGAAGAGCGCCACACCTTTTAGCCGCAGGACCTGCTGGTTTAGCTTTCTTAGGCTCTGGTCGAGTTCAGGTCTACTGTAATCACTGGGACTTTGGTTCCTGGCTGAGCTGTAAAATGAAAAGCATCTTAATCTCTACTTTGCACAAACCAACAAATAGATGACACATGGGTCCCATATACATATATATATATATGTACATTACTTCTAAGTGAAAAAATGCACAGGAACAAAAGAGGGTATCTTATGGTGTGCATGTCTGCATTCTCAATCATGCAAATACACACTTGTTCGACAAACTAGCCAGGAAGTGGTGGCCATGTTAGCTGTGATTAAAGTGGAAAATGCACAAACCTGAGGCTGCCGGCAGCATGGGCGCTGGAGAAAGAGGAGGTCAGCTGCAGCTTTGCAGGAGCTGCAGGCCTGGCTGGCATCACAGCCCTGGCCTTCCAGCATGCCGACCACCTGGCCCTGAGGCCGCCAGGAGAAGAGCGCAGACTGATGTTATAGTTTATATTGTAAAAATTGATGCACGGTCTTAACCAGCCAGCCAACACTGAATTAACCACAGATTTTAATCTGACTTCATAAAAACATTAAAGAGTGCAACAAAAGTAACATCAGAATATTAGAATGATGCTCAAGGATGTGACACTAAAAGCTGGAGTAACACTTGCCTTCAGTTTGCCTGTTGCCTGCCTATTTTCTCAGCCCAGGTGCATCATGAAGGTGGGAAGCGATCCTGAGCTTTTTAAGACATCACCGCTGGGCGTCCTCCAGACAGCTGTACAGGTGAGGAAATACAAGGCATAAGGCCCAGGCACCGTGCGCAGAGTAGGCAGCTTCTCAGCAAGCCAGCCTGCATCTACAGAATTTTAACAGCATTTTAGCTAGGACATTGATTAAATAAGTCAATTTAGCCATGAATTTTTCTCTTTACATATTTTCTTATTAATAAATATTGACTTAAAATGATAGTCTCAGAGAGTAACCATAAGGGAATACTCTCCTGTCGGAGGAAGGGTTTTTCTGAGCTCTTCTGATAGGTCTCTTCTCAAGCCACTCTTCATTCTGAATGCACTCCATGTATCTAGCGCTGACATGCAGCAGCACAACGTTAGCTGAAGTGTCACCTACAAATTAGAAGCAATTTTATTTTCTAGCTGAATGTTATTGTGAACAGCCAACATCCAGGCCAGCAGCACAAGAAGAGTAACAACCCCAATCAGCGTTTCATACTGCTGTCACCAAGAAATGGTGCACAAATCTCGAATTCCTGCTCTGACATGTTGCTTGGAGAGAGTGGACCCACACTGTGGCTATCTGCTGCAGGATACTGAGAGTCTGTCTGACCTACAGAAACATTGTGCAATTACAACCATGTCTTTAATTGAATGCTACAACTGGAAATGCAGGGATGGCAATGAATAGCACTAAAACATTAAACAAAAATTAAAATTTATTTGACATTAAAGTAACTGTGTTACTGTGTAGTTTGTTGGAATCATTGAGGACGGCCTCAGTGCCATCGGCAGTTCGCTAACATTGGCCTGGATGACCGGCTCAGAAATGACTGCTACCACCCCATCAAGCCCCTCCTTCCTTATCTTCCAGTTCTTGTCGCTGATCTTGACACCATGTCCGGCGTTAGCTTTATCAATGGTGGAATGAGAATCAGGTTCTAAATCGGCTTGTTTGTACTGGGACCCCAAAACCGCTTAATGAATGTAATGACCTGGAAAAAGAACCGCTTTCTGACCTGATATCGCTTCTGGGCAGCAAGTCCATGGATAAGCCCAGCTCCACCATCCACCTCTCCTCACCAGCATCTCCCTCCCTCTCTGCTCCTGCTTTTTGGCGCCACGGTGGGGGCGTGGAGGAGACTGACCTGCATCTATCAAATAATTTTTTTTTCTTGGTTATTTAATTTATAAACATTTAAAAATATATATATATAAAATACATTTTTAAAAAAGCTCCAAGCTCCCTTACATAGTGTGAACACATTGTGCCATAGCAAACAATCTTGCTTTGATAAAGGTCTAACTAATAGACAAATATGGCCACACAGACAATGAAGTGGTAAAAATATATACACACACACTCATTATGTAGACATAAGCTGGGTAGGGAGGCAGCAATACCAAATTAAAACATTGAATAAGCAGGTGTATTCAAATGATTATGTATATAAAACAGGTTTTAATGCATGGATAAATCCACCATGTCATGCAATACTGTTTTCTCAAAAGGGCATATTTACCTTTTCAAACTCAGCATCAATTTGTGAAAGAAGAGCTGGTTTTATCTCAAAGAATATGAGAGGAGCGCCATGCACAGAGATACATGACTCCCAAAAAGAGTTTATCGCTGATGTCCCTTAATAGGCCTGAAGTTAACGTGAAACAATTACATTAGGATTTGGCAACAAATATCAAGTCAATATTCCAGGCAAATAAATGTTTACTAAACTACTACCACTATCCACTTTAAATGCACAACATATGTTTATTACGATATTGAAAGCATGACTTACAGGATTTGTGGCACCTGATAGCTTTGATATCGTTGGATGAACGCCTTGACATTTATTCTGGATTAAAAAGGGTGGGGATTATATCCAGAGCCATAAATGAGGAAAGATTAACTGCATGGGAGGGGAAAAAAATAATAATAAAAATTCAGGTATACACTGCTCACCCTGCAAATCCAACCTCTTCATGGCATTGGCCAACCAATCAACAAGGTCTCGCTTGGTTTTAGGGTTTCTGAGTGAAAGCCATTGAGACGACCTGGAAAAATTGAGAAACAAGGGCAATTTTAAAATCGTGAATAAATTTTATTTTTATGCCATATTGAGGTTTAATAACCAAAACTACTATATGTCTTAGTACAAAAGTATTGTTATGTCTATAACAGCACACTTCAATTACTATTACACAGTACACAACATTATGTACTATATTTATTTTACTTATTCTTAAACATTTAATGCTGACTTAATATTAAGTCTACTTTTTACTACATTACTGCTAGTATTACATTGGCTATAAATAATTCAAATAACTATGTTTTTTCCATTTTCCGATAGTTTAAAAATGAAGAGTCCCAAATACTAACCTGCTCAGCAGTCCACGGCAGAGAACAGGCCCCTCCGATCGCTGTAAGAGCCTTTAGCATTACTTCCATAATTTCACCCTAATCTTATCAACAAGACCATCCAGAACCACCCAATGCAGATGTCTTTGAGAACGCTCTTTGAAAGGACAACCGCACAACGCAATGCCTATTTGGTATGACCTGAAGAGGGAAATATACTTGAAACTCAGACCGAATGCCAAACGCTGAGAATTAACAACAGCTCCTTACTTGCTAAATAGACTACCTGAAAGTTATCTCTTTCCATCCAGGTTTCTTAGCCAACATCTTGACTACAAAGCCTGGCATGCATTTCAGATTTGTCCATTTGCTCCACAGTCAAGCAGAAATACATCTGCTTAAGGCATGTTGCTTGCTGAAATCACAGGCCAAGCTGAGCCAGTACAAAAGTTAGTGGCTAAAATCCAGTTACCTCTGAAATTCTTCCATGCTAGTAAGTCTCCTTCCAGCGCTATCAGCTGTCCAGCAGCTGCACAGGAGGCGCTGGGAGCACAGCGTAGCCTCACAAACTTCAGGCCATTTAACAACAAAAAACAATTATAATAATTACATTACAGCCACAGTTGGTCAAGTTCATAAAATAAAATGTCAATGTAAAAATTAAAGACATACAGATAGCCTGGTCCAATAATCTCCTTTGCAGTTCAGTTTCTTGACTTCAGATTGGGGCAGAGGCAGGTTTGCTCTCTTCTGTAGGTCCTGCAGCCTGTCTTACAAAGAAGAAGATAAATTAATTTGCCTTGCTTAAAAATAACTGATTTAATAAAATATGAATTGATGATATTTTGGCAGGAACCGCTTCTTAGGAGGCCCGGATGATTTGGCAGGCTTAACAGGTGGAAAGCCATGGCAGGTTTCCTCTTCTTCTCTCCTCCTCCACCACCACCTCCTCCTTTCTTCCAACAAGCTCCACTTTATCAGCACATTCTCTTTTATCTATTTATGCATAAAAATAAAAAAAAAAAAAGGTTAATGAACTTTATTAGTTTCACCTAAAATCTGTCGATGACTGCCTAATACACTTGCAGTTAGTACAATGAAGGTGTGGGCCATTCACTCTTCAGCTGGGATGGTGGTTTATGCAACGTAAAGGTCTCTGCTGATAAAAAAAAAAATACTCATTGAAGTATCAGCATGAAAGATCAATAATTTAAGAACAAATTAAAACATAAGATCATTTAAAATAGATTAATATTAATTCAAATTCAATATATAATACAAAGTGAATAATTCACAATACGTAAACATTTTATTTATCTCAGTTGAAGCAAATCTAATAAATGTATTAAATAACATTGCATATGTATGTTTCCATTTGCCTCTTTAAGCAAGTCATTTAACCTTGAAAAACAAAACATTTGGTAAGTTCCTATTGTAAATGAAGAATTCACTGTGTTTTTGAAGCTCCAATAAACAAAATTATTGGTTATCAGCTATTTTGTTATATTAATGTGCCCTAAAAAGTTGTAACATAAGTATGTCATAATGCAAAGCCAACATTTACCTTGTCCAATTTGAGTTTGTCAACACTGTAAGTGTCTGGATTAACTGCTTTCTCCTCTACTACCTTCATGCAGATCCCTGTGCTTCAAAAGCAGCATTCTAACTCTGGAGCAGAATCATTCATTTGCTGCACAGAGAGAAGGCAGGCAAACTTATAAGGACAACCACCCCAAACCTAAAGACACCAGCAGAAGGTTTGTTGACTGTGGAGGAACTGTACCTTGAGAACGCTGCACAGAAAGGCTTCAGAAACGTCTCTTTGGCAAAGTGTTTGGGGTGTGGCATTGTGCTTCCAAGGAAACAGTGTGAAGCCTGTTGTCTGATGGACGGTTCTTGTTGTCCATCACTCCCAGAACATCCTCACTGATGTTCAGTAAGGTTGTCTACAGTACAGGACCATTTTAGAAATTGTTAATAATTGATCAAATTTAAAATCATGTCACCAAACATATTTAAAACTTACAGTAAGGGAAGACTGCATCAATGGCTCCCGCAAGGCCTGAACCACCTGAGGTTTTTTTTCTCCTTGAACTTCTCCAAAAATGGTTGGTAACCACCTTCAAAAAAAGAAAACAATTTTAAAATAGCCATCCATTTACTGTGAAATAACAATCATGATTTGCTCATCTTTTTTTTCCTGTGGAGCTCATTTTACATCATGGTAAGCACCTACATGACCTGCTCCTGGCGTCCCAAACTTCTTCCTCAATCCTGCTGCCAGTCCAGCTAAACATTGCAGCTGCCATTGTCACTAGCATCACATTGGCATCTTTCCCAATAACTCTGCAAAAACAAATGGTTTTTTTGGTCCTAATGGCCTTGCTCACACAGCACATCCCATCACCCAGAATCCCAGTTGATTTGGTTACTCTTTTAGCGCTCGAACCAGGTCCCCATAGTCTCCGCTGTCTAGTTTTGGATTCTTAGTCAAAGCCTCCACTGCCTCCAACGCTCCTTCTTCTCTCCTGCCATTTTGCTTCCTGTAATGGAGTAAAAATGATACAAATGAAATTGATAAAAACCAACATTTATTTAAACAGATAGCGTTATGTTGCTCTGACTTACAATTTTTTCATAGAAGTCTTTAGGAAGTTTAGAAAGGATCTCCTCGTATAGCTTCCTGTGGTGCAAAAGCTCATAAGGATCCACTGAAGGAGCTTCAACCTCATCATCATCGTTTCCTAAAGAAAGAAATTAAAATTTAAGTTAAACAAAACGTTATCCCCTAAACGTGACTCCTAAAGAATATTCTTATGGGTCAAAAATTATTATTTTTCCTTATGCTAAAATGTTTGGATATCAAATTTAATGTACCATTTTGTAAATTTTGTACAATAAATCTATAGTAACTTAATTTGAGTAAGTTAATGTATTGCAAAGACTTTATTTGGAAAGATTTACAGGTGATTTCCTCCATTTACATTTTTTGCAAACTTTTTAAATATCTGTATGTCAGCCAAATATTGTCCAATCTTAACAATACATTAATGGAAAGCTTATTTATTAAACTTTCAGATGACGTACGATAAATCAATTTAAAAAAGAAAACTGCACTGGTGCAAAAGCTGTATTCTCACCATCTGCCTCATCTCCTCCTGCAGCCTGCTGTTGTTCAAATCTCTGGCCTTAAGGTCCTGCTGAGAGCGCAAGAACCGGTCTGCTTAGGAGCTGCAGCTGGGAGTTTCACCCATTCTTCCTCCAACTCTTTTCAACTGAAAGTAAAGTATCAAAATGTGAGAAGATCCAATCTGTACTAATATCTCGATGCACCATTTTTATATTTAAAACTTGTAAACGTTTATATTAAATCACCTGTACAGAGTTGATATTCTGGAGGGAGTTCGAAGCGCATCACTTAATCCACCTATAGATCTCCACTGCCAGCAATTTGGCCTCATCTCGAACTGCCTTTTCTCGTGACTCAAACAATTTTGGCAACACTTTCACAACAGGCTTGAGTGTTATGATCTTGGATCCAAATTCACTGAAAAGACATTTAAAAGTATTTGCTGAACAAGTGCCAACAAGTAACTGACAATTTGACTGCCACATTTCCTTAATGGTTAACAGGTTTAAAAACTGCCTACTCACCAAAGTGCTTTCCTTAGCGTCTCGATGCAAGCGACAACAATCTTGGGGTTCTTGTTATCCAATCCTTTGATCAGCTCATCCTGGACCACCTCTGCCTTCTCGATCTCTATGTACATGAGGCATATCTCAGTTCCCAGCTCCTTGGCCCGTGCTTTGGGCTGGTTGAAAACTTGCCAACCACTCCAGAAACCACTTCCCTGTTGTCCTGCAAGATAAGACTCTCCATTAGATCCTATTAAGACACTATAGATACTAGCAAGTCTCACAAATCGACATTCTCTACAATATTCTTTTACAAGTATGTTCACTTGAACAACTTGAAGACAATTTTGGCGTTACAGAGCTTAAAACAAAAAACCTCACTTCAACAAATAAAGAAAAATAAAATTCCTGTTTTCAGGTTTTATCAGATATTGTATCTCTAAAGAAAACTAAGCACAACCCCATTAAAACAAACAATACAACGTTACTTGTTTTCACAATTTCTTTATAATAGCCCAATTAAAACAATCGATACTCTACAAGAGAGTTTATTGTACCATTAACAATGACTGACCGGATTCTATCCGCTATATTTAGACAGATAGCCACAAAGACACTAGCTCAATAATGGAAAGCAGTGCCCAGAGCAGCAGAAATGTAGGCCTTTTTCTGTGATGCATGTCTAAATTTCATAGAATTGCAGTGTTCTCACACAAAAACAAAATGAGGCACATCTCCATGTTTTCTGAATGGGTTAAAGCTACAGTGTTCCTATAAACAAGACACCTACTTTGCTCTCATGACTCTCACTCAATCCAGAAATAGACTTTCACCACGTATCACATTTCTGCTTTGTTCCAAAACTCAGATGTAAACAAAAGCTTTTTACACAAAACGTTATCGCGTATAAAACAGGTCACAGAAACAAAGAGCTGCTAAGGGATTGAGGAGAAGCAAACGCTGCCATTAATCCTCCAAGGACAAAATCAGTGGTTCGTGAAACTCACTTGAAACTTAGCAACTAGCACTATTTTCAAAGACTTTTGTCGTGTAAACTACTTCGATGGTGCTTCTGGCATTTTGGGACAAAATGGGACTACTTACTTGCCAGCCACGTGTGCATTCTCGATAAAAGCAAGTGCTGCCTCCAGTCCTTTGAGTTGGGCTACGGCATTTGATTCTGTTACAAATTTTTTGATAAGTCCAAGGTATTTGCCCCATTCCGAGCTCTTCTCGTCTTCTATCTTCTGGAAGAGCTTCAATGCTTCCTCGTATCCATTTAATCTTGCTTTCCAAATCTAAGGGAAAATGGAAGATCAATCATGACAACGAACAACCAAATAAATGAGCTCGTGAGTTGATGTAACTGACCCACTTTCTTCAAGGCCTGACATATGTTTAAAGCACCACTATTCATATTACAGGACACGTGAACTCAAGGTCACCATGTATATGAAATGCTTTATCTTCCTGGGTGGTAATGCAAAAAGGTATACATGCAAAAAACTCATGATAAAAACACCAGCTATTAAACTCAATATTTTTCAATAAACTCAAGCAAAACTTTTAATGTCGCATGTAACCAAGCAATGTAAAAATCTGTGAGATTGAACCATACGATCAAACAGAAGCACTTTTTTTTTTTTTTACTACCACCTCCCCCTGATTGTCCCGCCTTTCACAAGTTCCAGCCAGAATAAAACTGAATGAACGAACGGGGGTATGTTGAAAGAGTCAACATAACTGGCTGGAACGCATCTATCATGCGGTCGTCCAATCAGTTTAAACTGCAGGAAGACGTCACATGTAAACAACCTGTCACTTAACATTGCATTCACCTCAGGAAAGTTAAAGTAGCTAGAAAAACTAACTCCATAAAACATATCAATATTAAAAATAGCATCACATATTGCATTATAAAAAATAAAACACTTGTTTGTTTAGCAAGGATGCTGCCCATTCCAGAAGAATCAGAAAAAAAAAAATGCTAAATGCTTCTATACCTCCAAAATGCATCAGAATAATTTCTGAAGGATCATGAAACTAGGATCAGCATTACCAATAGAAGAATGGGTTACATATATGTGTGTGTGTGTATATGTATATATATATATATATATATATATATATATATATATATATATATATATATATATATATATATATATATATATATATATATATATATATATATATATATATATATATATATATATATATATATATAATTCTAAAAGGTTTCTAATTTCATAATTCTACTTTTATTTTTCCAACCAAATAAATAGTGACTTTGTGTGAATAAAATACTACTTTTAACATTACTTTTGAAGAGTGTGTGACATGACAATTTCAACCCTGATTTGCCCAAATAAACATCTCAAAAAAGATTTGAATATCAAGGATTTGCAGTGGTTTGGAGCAGACAACTGACGCTATTAAAACTACATTTATTGGAAGTGATGCTAAATGACTTAACATGACAAACACATGGCAAAGCAGTGGTTCACTTGTAAATGAGATTGCTAACAACATAGGCATTATATTTCCATCGTTTTAGTTTAATTCGTGCTTTGCATGCATTCATCTGCAAAGGCAACAATTAGGGTGAGCGAACCGCTGACAGTTTAGTGCTACAACCACAAAAGCTGGTCTTACACCACCAGGGAATTTTGGACGGGTCAAAACCGGGATCACTCACCTTGTGTTCACATTTCTGGTCGATGGGTAACTTCATCCATTCACTGTCATCCCCCATGGCTGTTATCTGTCCGTCTTGTCTATTCAGCTAAAAAGAGGAGGAAACTTTGGTTGCTCGCACAGCATACAAAGCAGAACAAAATGTATTGCAATCACACTAATTATGTAAAAGTTTACGACCACAAACGCAGACTTCTAGAGTTGAATGCTAATTAGACATCTTTAAGCTCATCTGATGCATGCAACAAACATCTCAACTATCCAAAGCATTAAGAACAAATGTTATTAAGACGGCATGAGAAACTTGACCAGCTTGACACAACAACATCTATGCAAGATCATCATCCCCATGCATTTCAACCACAACCTCCAGTCAGACAGAAGAAATTCCCGATTCACTTCACAGCAAATGCACACATCATCCAGATCTGCAGCCAAAGCAGAGCAACATCCACTAATGCATCTCCCAGAAGAGGCTAGTTTCATATTACATATCGATCCGGGCAGAAAAATAAATCTTTAAAATACAAGCCCAGGACCAAGTGAGAAAAACAACAACCAAAAAAGCACTAGATAGCGTAGAAGAATTTTTGTACGCTAAAACTGCCGCCAATTCAGCCCGCCCAAAACAAACATAATAAGCAAACAATGACAATTACACGCAATAGCCTCCGTTAAAACGACTTAGCAGCGTAAGTAAGGATAAATTAAGTAGTTTGGGGGGTTTTATAAACGTTACAGCGGTTCGCAGCTCATCACATGTGAGAACACCATCGGGGTGCAGCAGAGCCGTTAGTGACCCGCAGCTGCTGTCGCTCGGGCCGTCGCTTTTTGCAGGATAACACGTTTAAATACGCACCTACTTTAATCACGACATAGCAAATCTAGTTCTTACAGCCTTCTACGACTATTCCCGAGTATGGTTTGTTTAGCTTCGAAGTGTAAATACGGCTAAATTTAAATATACCGGTTAGCTGTTAGCACATACGCGGCCCTGGCTGACTGTCTGTTAGTCCTGCAACAGCTTAAACCATCACGAGATTCAAACAAATATCGCCATTTTCACAGCTTTTCCCGACAAACCCAACGCTTGAAACGTCAAAACCAACCCCTGCCGTCTCGTCCGACCTGATGTGCGACGATAAAACGAAAAACCCGACTCACACTATTGTTTGTCACAGATATAAAAGCGGCTTGATGTTATTCAGTCCGTCACTAAAACCGAGGCCCTCGAATAAAACGCAGCAATCTATAACGAGGCAGAAAACGCTTAAAACGCCTTTCGTGTAATAATCTCCGATCTCTTACGATTATAAGCAAATATACAAATTTTATTTACCTGCTTTTAGAGAGGGAAGACAGGGCGATCTTCATCAGCTGGGACCAATATTTGGTCATTACTCTCAGGCTTTGAAACGCCTCCGAGGGCGGGGAGATAGAGGAGGAGACGCCTAGCTTTCATTCAAACCACCACTTCGTTTGTTATAGGCTGTACAGTGCATTTTTATGCGGTTAAGCATGTTTTTATTGGGTAGTATGTAGTGTTTGAATATATTTGTGCATCAATAAAGTAAGCATGCAATTACAGAATGTCATATTATGACACTTATGGTGGTGTTGCAAAACAATTAGCAAAAGACACATAAATATTATGTATGTGAGGTGTACACACACACACACACACACACACACACACACACACACACACACACACACAATAATGTATAAATAAATAAATACAAATACAAATATATATATATAGGTATATATATATATATATATATATATATATATATATATATATATATATATATATATATATATATATATATAACGTGTGTGTAATAAAAAATAAATGTGTATAACACGTGTAATACATAATACATAAAATAAATTACATAACTATCTGTCAAAGGTTTATCAATTCGCATTGTAGAATATGTCATTTTATTACATTTACATAATAAAATATATTTATAATAACATACATCTTGTAATATTTTAAAGAACTAAATGCCCTCTTTAGCGTTCTTTTGGAAATGATATGTACACGCACTGTGGCAGCACAGAAATACTTAATTACAGATCCTCGTGGATTAGTATTTAAATGGCCAGCCATATGGGCGCAGTAAAACGGCTGTGTTGCGCATGCGCTGGTTTCCATAGCCGCGGTTGCATCAACAAAACTGACGAAACACAGCAAAGCATTTTTTAAAAAAGAGGGCGAGACTCCACCCAGGCTTACTTCCGTGTTGTGTCACGTGCTGCTCAACCGCGTCTTCTATTGGTTGCTTTATATCCCTTGATGAATTTGAGCAAAGATACCGAGGGTCTTACCTAAATACAAAATAAATATTTCTTGACAAAACACAAATTAAATATGAGAATATAGTCTTGTTAAATAGAAAAATATTACTTTTTACCAGAATTTTAGCCCTGAGGCCTAAGAAGCTACGCATTTTGTGTCTGGCGCAGTGCAGAGTGGGCACACATTGACCGCTAAAGCTGCTAGACTCCGTCCTGAATGGCTTACCAGCAGAGTCATGCGCCGCATCTGCATCCCAGCTAATAATTTAAAACCATAAAACAACATGAAAATGAATACGGATCGATTCAATCTCACTGTTGACGAATACTTAGGTATGTTTCGTTTATTATTGCTTTGGTGGTTGTTTTGATGGTTCGTAGATTGACAAGGTGCAGTCGGTTTCAGGACAACTGCTTGCAGAATGATTGACAGATGCACTGACAATTTTTAATACATTACTGTCATGCCAGTGCGTTTTGCTTTTTCTTTCCAGCTGAAACGAATGTCCTCTTCTATCTCAACGATGCAGTCACACAGCTGCTTGAACATAAAGAGGAATACAGTCAGTTTGGTCTGGTCCGATATTTTGCAGAATAGTAAGTTGTTATTATTTAGCACTTATAGCTATAGAGTTATATCATTTTTGCTTATTTATTAATGGATAATTGTAGGTTATGTAAATAAAATGTTATTGTTATTCATGAATAAATTCACACACAAAAATAAATGTAATATGCATTGCTATTTTTATTTATTAAAATAATATTTAAGTTGTATATTGTATATTAGTAATACATAGTGATATTTTCAAATACAGATATTACAATGTCACTTTACAGTTTTACCAGTGTGAAGAATGGGAATCATGTGCTCTTCAGAGAATTCAGTTACATCAAGGCGACTCCTCATAACAGAGAGTCTTTCATCCATATATTCTGGAAATGCTTCAGACAGATTGGCAAAAATGGGGGTAAGCAGAGGCAGATGTCCCCTTTATCATTTTTAAAGTCAAGCCATGACTCTTTACTTTAACTGCTTGCATTGGTGTGTTTACAGTGATCAAATACAGCTGTTTCTTCTTGCAGATCTGTTGGCAATGTCAGAATACAGTTCACTTTTACAGCTGTTATGTCCTGACTTTCCTACTGAGATGGTACAAAATGCAGCCAGGTAGTTTTTTGGTGTCTCTTTGACCTTTCCCTCCTTTATTACTGACATTTAACGGCTTATTTTTTTCTATTCTAGGATTGTCCTGATAGATGATGCCACGGACTGTCTAATGTCATTCTCAGATTTTATTTATTCATTCCAGATTCAGTTCTATTATGAAGGTAATACACTTTATAATATAATACAATACATAAACATAATATGAAACTGTAACTGTAATGATTATTCCCTTTTAGATAGTATTGAGGTTCTGACAATTTTGAGTCACAAAACCTACTTTATTGCAAAAAAGAGAGCGGTTTTAGTGAATTCAGATTAAATATTGAAAAAAAAACACAGTGTGACCACTTAAAATAAACTCATACAGTCAAATAAAATGAAAAGTAAAATCTTGATGTTAAAAGAGTAAATTAAGGTGATATTTAAATATTCTGCTAACATCAAAAGCCGTTCTGACCTTGAGAGTTGAACTGCGCTTGTAACAAAAGGCCAGAGTGACATCATCACTACCCTGTGAGAATGTTTCTATGGTTACTTGAGGCTCCGTCTTTCATCGGAATGATCTCATCCTCATTCACTTTCGCAGAGTTTGCGGAGAGTGTGTCTGTGATTTACCAAGACCTGCTGTCGGGGAAGAACCCGAACACTGTCATAGTCCCGACCTCCACCTCGGTGGAGCAGTTATCAGCGCAGCCAACGAGAGCCAGACACTCAAGAAGGCGTGGACTCCTCCGTCTTTTGTGAATGTATTGAGGGACTTTGTGAGAGGTTCAAGCACAAGTAAGACAAAAATTAAGTCATTTTAAACACCCATCATACATTCAGAATTTATACATTGTACTATTTATAATATATAATTTATTGATATATTAAACAAGCTTTTACGTTGATATTTTTATTAAAAAATTGTTAATGTTTTAGAAATGTTACATGCTTCTGACAATTTAGGTTTTATTATTTAAAAATATTCTATTTATATTAAAATGTATAATAATATTTTAATTGTTTCATCTATATTTACAGAGAGTTATAATAGCAGGCTTATATAGTAACTTGTTTATCACCAAATATAATAAAACCCACTATAGCCATCCTCAACACTGCTCATTTCATTTTTCTCAGGTTTCCTTCCACTGTTGCCATTAAGGAGATCTTAGAGAGCAGTCAGCGAGTGTCTTTCTGTGGCTTCCTGATGGCCTTGGCAAAACACGAGGGAGTAAACCAAGACATCGGTGAGCATTAGATGATGCTTAAATGTATTTCTGAATACTTGTATTTTTTAATAATTCAATAAATATAAACGCTTTATTGTTATTTATTTATCAGGTGCTCTTCCCAATAAATCGGACCTTCTGATTGATCCAGAGATGGACCAGGAGCTGGAGAGACTGTGAGAGAGACGGACTTGCTTCAAAGAGTATATTACAGTCACTTGCTGGTTAACTATAAACCGCCTGCTATTAAAAGATGGAGAGCTTACCAACAATCTTTTTATGTTTAACTAATGTTATTAATCTAATGTAGTAGCATTTGACGCTATATTTCTGTGATTGTTCCAGCATAGCTCAAGTCGCCATCAGCCCGACGTCCAACAACAGCAGCAGCAGCGCTGTGGGACAGAAGGAAACGTCCAAGAAGGCCTCGCCACGCAAGTCCCTTCATCAACGCAAGAGGATCGAAATGGAGAGCGACGGTTCTACAGAGGAGACTGACTCTTCTGAGAATTAACATGCAAAGACCTGCTTGTTAACATCTTTTTTTCTGTCTGCTGTTAGTGCCGGTTCACTTATTTGATTAGAAAAGAGGCTTTTCAATAGCGCTGATACGCGTCTGTGTTCACTTCTTTCTAGTTCTGTGAGCTTCTCTGCAACCAAACTACTTCTGTTGCCGAAACAAAAATAAATAAATTGGACAGCCATATTGTCTAAAAATTACGTTTTCTCTCATTTCTATAGAACTGTTGTGTAAAAGAAACATTCAGTAGGAGAGTGATTGATCTGTGATCGACTTAACCCAAAGAATATCATATTTAAGTGCAATAATGTATATCAAATTCTGTTTCATTAAACAAAAATTAGTAAGATTAGAATTCTAGACAAACTAATTTACATTAACTTTCAGGAACTAAAAAATTTAATTATAAGTTAACACGTTCTTTTGAAATTATGAATGAAATGATAATTTCTTAAGCATCAAATCAAAATCAAAGATCATGTGACACTGAAGTAATGATGCTGAAAATTTCAGTTTTGCAACATGAATAAAATACATTGTAAATACAAAGTTATTTAAAATTTTTCTGGTTTTACTGTATTTTGATCAAAAAGTATTTTCAGCCCTTGTGAACTTTTAAAAAAAGATAATTTAAAAACAATTCAATAGTGCATGTATAAATCTTTTGTTTGTGTGTATGTACGCATACGCACACACATCCACACTTGAATAATTACACAGCAGAACAATCCAGTTACAAATAGGATTTAACTTTATGGGTTCCACAGAAGACTTATGATCATTCATAAAAACAAAACAATGTACAGTGATAAATGAAATAGGCACAACTTGTGATTTTTCAGGATAGATTCACAGATATTTTTGCAGACACAAATGGTCCTATTAACTGAATACCACCTTTCAAAATGGCCATACCAAGCAAAACATCTTCACACTGTTCTACAGAAAACCACTTGGCCTGTCGATCTATTCAATGAAAACTTTGCTTGTTTAGTAAGTATTGCATATTAGGTAGCGCATGCTGTGAGGATGTGCCATTTTGAAAGGCCTGGCGAAGATGGGTCCATTTTAGGCCTTGGCTTGAAAACTTTTCTTTTCTATCTGGGAGGGGAAAAATTAGAAAGCACAAATTTTTCATTACCAGACAGCCATATTCCTCAGCACCATAGTGTTGCATCCTCTCTGTATATATTTTTATGTGCCAGAATAATATATTTTAAGATCTTTCCATTTTAATATAATTATAAATAAGATATCTTATATATGTAAAAAGAAAATAAAATTATTTGGTTTTCACAGCTACATACGTCAGGGATACTGAGACTGAAGCAGAATGCGAATAAGCCCAGACTACGCTCTGTTTAACAGAGCAACATATGGGAATATAAGCACACATAAACATTAAATACGAGAACCAAAAAGAAAAAGCGTTCACAGACTGAGCATGGATGCCATATTGTACTTGTGAGACTTTGTAGTGCGCAACTGACTGAAGATAAACAGCAGCAATTACCCTATGTGACATACAACACTTGAAATTGTGGCACAGCCGTGCTCTGGATCCAGGTTTCATAACCTTGGGTTCAAAGCGTTGCTAACCAACCTTTCAAAACTACTTGAGAAACGTTAGAAAGTGTGTTTTAACCTGGGGTTTCGCATAGTGGGACACTAGATGGACAGACTGGGCTGAATTCAATTACATGGTTCACTTCCCTTCTGAGTGAAGAAGGACATGGCCCAGCAATGCTTTGGTTTCGGATAAACTTGTATTGTGGATCCAGTCTAGCTTTAGAGCAAATGTAACTTTATGTATATTTTGCGACATCGGAGCCCCCAACAGTTAAGAGTGATATTCGCCGTCGTAATCACAGTCAACAGCTGTACACGTGTATTTGTTGCTGCCGTAAAGCAATCCGCCCTTTTCGCGGCATTTCGTACCCGCTTATCGACCGCACGCTCCCAGGCGTTTGTAGAGGAGCCCGACAAGGAAACAGAAAGATTCGCCTCAGATCGAGTGAGCCATCTGGAAGATTTTGAAACCGACATTTCAAGGTAAAAAAACCCTTACAAACAGCTGTTTTAAGATCTCATTTCTGTCTTACGTTGTTTCATCCATCACCAGTGCACCAAACATTGTGCTTCGAATTAATTCAGAACCAAACTTTGCATAAATCATTTTTTTTTTTACAAGTCACATCAAACATTTTGTTGTTGTTGTTGTTGTTTATTGTTGTTAAGCTTAAGGCTTTACACCAGTCAGTAATACTCGAGTTGTGCGATGTGAAAGAAGTTGCGCTGTAGCTGATATCTGTTTTCGATTTTAACATTTGTCTAAAATAGACATCAACATTATATCATCAACATGACACGTTACAGAGAGGCTCAAAACCACCATCATGCGACACCTCATATAGTATGTGATAATGGAAAAATATGAATAGACTGAAGGTCATTCGAGGAAGATGTCTTCTGTCGGACAGGAATATTCCATGTGTTCTTTGTAGAACTGCCGAAAAGCTTTCCTGTAGAAACAAAAGTATTTTTTTATATGCGTACTGATGATTATAAACTGATGCCGTTGTCAATCGATGGTATACACTTTTAATAAATCCATCAGCCTGCGTAATTTTAAATTGTTTCTTAATCATGTTTAACAGCTAAATTCCCGGTGAAAAACTACATTACCCATGATTCTTTACAGAACCTCCACCTATCAGAAATCAGCGAGAAATTGCACCAAAAGTATACAGTCTTCCTGTGTTCTCAAACTACTTATCCTCATATAAGGTCAACATTTTAAAATCAATTTATTTATTTCTATATGTTTATTATTTGATTGTCATTTGTAATGCTTCACAGGATTGTAGTTAATTCCCTCACTAAAGCACTAAACATTAGTCTTGCACTTCTGTTTTTGAGTTTTCAAATATTTATTCACAAGTTAACAATGTGATTTACTTCACTATGTGAAATATGAAAAGTGGAAAGGCACGTTGCACACTCGATTCTCTTTTTTTTTTTTTAACCAATCAACAGCAAGATTCTAGTATTTTAATCTAATTAGCAAAAATAATCATCATCTCACATTTTGTGGTCCTTTTATACCTATTCACTGTATGTTAGCATAGAACTAAAAGTTGACTTTTAACAAAAGATGATGTAAAAATCTTTCTGGGAAAACAGACTATAAACCTAATAAGTAATAAGTAAAATAAGTAAATAATAAGTAAAACAATTGTTTTGTACAATCATATGGCTTACTAATTTTTTAGAATTGTGCGTTATTATTTGCAACTAACTAGCAAATAATCATGTACACCACTGTATATGTATTTCTATATACGGAAATTTGTATTAAAAGAAAAGTATATTAAATAGAGTAGATATTTTCCTCAATATATGACTTGGTGTTTTAACAGTAAATCAAAAAAGAAAACTAGAGAACTCACCCTATGGATTCAGCCAGTTTTGTGGTTGTATCATCTGAGAGAAGAACACATGGCAGGCAAATCTCTGGTATGCTGGATGTTTCGTTATTACTCCAAAATACCTGAAAAACAAACGATAGACTTTTACTGTCAATAATGTGGCTGTAATGTTGTTTTTGTATGTTTTTCCCTATAGAGGGCGTTGCAGGTGGGTAAAAATGGACTGTAAATAAGATACCACAAACTCTCAGTCCCAAATTAAGAATTTTGTATTAGTCTTTGAATCTACACTACCATTCATATTATTACTTTTTTTAATAAATTGATTGTTATTCAGCAAGCATTCATTAAAATGATACAATTTGAACAAAATTTCCATGTCAAATAAATCCTGTTCCTGTTTTAAAAAAAAAATTAATAAGTGTATTAAAATGTAAGTTTTTAATGAATTTTTTTAACCCCTCACTTATTTTCATTTCAGAAGTAGTCTAATAATAGCGTTTTGAGAGAAACCATAATTTTCTGTTCAAACTCACTTTTTGTTCTTCGGATGGCACCCACAGAAGGAGATGTTTTTCAACTGAAAAAAGTGAAAGCACTTCTCGCCCTGTAAAATATGGAAAGAAAGACTGAGTGGTCTAATCAGCAGCAGGGATTGAAACACATTAGTTTAAGCTGCAGCCACATGATGTCAGTGTGGTGCTAGGTCGTCTTAGTATGCGCGCTTAACTCCTGAACCCTGTGATTTACATCACTGAGCGCACTCACTAATTCACTCACAACGGCTTAGGGGGCCAGATCCCCCCACATTATGGCGACAGATTACCAATCGGGTCTTAAGACGCTTCGTTGCATAACCGTGGGACTGAATATTTTGTGTCACAGTTCAGTGGCAGAAGGCATTATTAGACCGTGAGGTCAAATATACATTTTTAATACATTACTACTATGCTATACTATTTCGTGTCATGGTAAATTTGTATTAAATTAAATTGACACCCTTAAGCCTTTATTCAATTACTTCGTAAATGATAAAATAACACTGATTTGTTAAAAAAAAAAAACTTTGAGGTTTAAAAGGTTACTGCATCACAGGAAGGAAGAATAGAGTATATACAAACCCTTCCAGACGTCCGGCAGTCATCTTGAACAATGATTTTCACTCCTCTTGTGTTGATCTCCAGAATGCAAGGCGAAGGGGGGCTGAACTGCATTGTTGTTCGCCTATTTGTTGCTATCTGTTTACATAATCAGATTGCATATGAACATCATGTCATTGTAGCTATTATGGAAATCCAAGGCAAATATAGATAAGTATACCTTGTGCATGGCTGCACAAAGCACATCGTTCCCTTTGTGATACGGCACTTGAACAGAACCAAGGAATTTTACCCAGAATTTGTCCATCCAGTCACTTTTGACCTCTAAATAAATCACAGAAGACAGAAGGCCTTTATTCCTTAATACACAAGAAACAAAAGCTCAGATGGTATAACAAAGCCAAGATTTACCTTTAAGAAGTTCATCCTTTGTCACCTTGACAGCATAAAATGCAGGAAGATGCCTCTGGATCCAGTGCGCATATTATAGGCCTCGCACCATAGATCCTCTGCCTGAACCTCAACCAGTAAGGGGTCATCCGCTTCCATCTCCAACTCGTCATCATGGCGAGGAATAAACCTGTAAACAAAAATGAAAAATCCTCAAGTTAATTTGTAAAAAAAACAGACTCAACCCACTTTTTGCCATGTTTGCACCAGAGGAACTAGGAAGGGTTTGAAGGAACTAAATTAGCTCCTACTTCAGAGTAGGGTGACAAGTATATGCTGATTGGCTAAACACTTACTTAAAAACGTCCTCACCCGCCATGATTTAAAAGCGCTGCGTAAACATTGTATGAACTTATTTATATTATAAACGGAATTTATCTAAAGACTCAATCTTTTTCTGCTTCTATCAGCCTCAATGACATGTAGCATTGCCAGCTGACTTTCCGTTCTTTTAATCGCTAGACACCCGTCTTGTTAACGTTGTTGTTTTTTTGTTTTTTCTTGTTGATCGCTGCGCACAAATGATGTAGCTGTCAACTGGCTTGCGAATGCAACCGGCAAAATGGTACTGTGAAATAGTTTACGCAAAATCGTCCCAGTATTTTAGTACTGTAAAGCAGTGCAAAAAACCCTATTAATAATTAAGAAATGCAGCAAAAATGTAGTAATCCAGTATGCTCAAAAACAACAAATGTCAAAAATGCAGGGGAAAAAATTAAATTGATCCCAAAAATAGGCTTCCTTTTTTAAATGGCCTGCAAAGTTTTTTGCCGGGATGTTACAATAACCCTTTTAAGTCACTTGAATATTTCTTGCTTTTAAAAAAATATAGCGCATCAAATTTTCTATTGAATCCTTACCTGAACACTGCTCTGTGGCTCTGTTCTCTTTCCTCTCCATTAATAACACAGGAGAAGAATCCAAACTCAGCACCTGAGTGGGAGAACAAGCGTTTATTGTCACAACAAGAACCTCAAAGGATAGACACATTTTGGTAGGAACTGCTGACTGAATTTCATCATCTTAATCCTGGCTGGTAGAAGTCAGCTGGTAATATTAGCAAATCCATTAATGAGGGAAATCTGTAGTTCTTGCAGAGTCTTGACAGATGTATTACTGAAAAGGTGCCACAAAGTTCAACCCTTGGCCCTTTGCCATTCTTTGACTTTCTTACACTGCTCTTGGCTTCATTTGGTGTATCCACAGCATATAGTTTAATGGATGTTTAGTTTCCCTTGAACAACTTAGGTTTATGAATGTATAAGACATAATTTGTTTTCTGAATTATATTGCATGTTCAGCCCCTTTTATAAAGCTGTCATCTACTGGGAGCAGTGGGCCTTTTCTGCTACGCAACTGCCACATTAAATGGATTGTAGATACTTTTCTGAAACAGATGTATTATTTATTTTCCAAGTTCATTGTAACATATCGGAAGACAAAAATAAACTCAGAAACTAGGCCTTGTGGAGAATAGAAGTGGTCCATGGGTAAAAGTAACTCGGCAAACACAAGAAATGGCTTAATGGATTTTAGAAATCTTAAATATTTGAGATCTGTGCACATTTGCAACACCTATGATAAGAAAATGAATGCGTTTTACAACTAAATTTCACATTTACTTTTTCACAAATTCCAAATAAGCTCTTAATACTCACCAGAGAAACGTGACCGTCCGTTCACAAAGACATTCATGAACTTGCGGGAGCGAGGCATGTCTGAGGTGGTGTCTGTGGTGGAGTCCGCAGACAAACATGAAATGTCTCTCCTCATGCCCCTCGCTCCCGACTCTTCCTCCTCTTCATCCACTTCCTGGTCCTCCTCGTCCTCGTCTATGGCAGATTCATAGACTGTATTGTCACTGTCACTTTCGTAACCTTTGTAGCAGTCCTTGATACTCACTAGCTCGAGCTTAGCATGCTCATCCACCACCAGGGTGTACTTAACCGAGTCATATGTCAGTCCCGAAGCATCTGTGCTGACCGCCACTGCCTTTACGTTCCCTGTGTCCTCCTTTGCCACTTTAGGCTTGCGTGTTTCGGCCCACTTACTTGCGTCCCCTGCATCGCTGAGGCTGACAGTCCGGCACGGGGGCGTGGGTGGGTACACCTCATCCTCCTCGCTAATGGAGGGGTTCGGACAACCTGCCGATGGGTAGTAGTGAAGGGGTGGAAGCTCAGTGTCTGAACTAATGGACATGCGGTTGCTGTCGCTGCTCTGGGACAGAAATGGTCGCTCTTGTTCACCGTTGACTGGCGTGAGGTGGATCTCCTCCGTTGCATTTCCTTCAGAAATGTGATAGTCCTTGTTTTTGTCAACCAACTGGTCACACGTACCTTCATTCTCCACAGGATACTGCACTTGTTCCCGATAGCCGTTGACGGTGTGATACCGGGCTTTTTCCTTGCAAATGGTCGGAATGTCAAGGACACCTTCTATCAGGGTCACATCCGTAGATTTTTCCCTCATGACTGTCTGCGTGAGGGGCGCCACCACGTTGGGGTTGTTCAAAGACTCTGACAACTTGTCCTTCTTCTTGGTGTGAAAGGCGGAGGCTTTGTTCGTGGAGGAGGCAGAGCCCCGTGGCAGTGTCAGCCCTGGCCTGAACTTTGTCCCCATCGGTCAGGCCAACCTGCTCAGGTTTGGCCGCCGGATCTCCTGTTTCGCACACACAGAAGATTATACATTAGGCAATAAGCCTAATGGAGAAAAACATCTGAAGAGGATTATGTAAAAATGTCAGTCATTGCCATAGTTAAAGTTTCACTCTGTAGAAGTAATCAATCGTGATGACTTTTAAACTAATATAGAAGTTGAAAAAAAAACTAAAAATATAAATGTATATTTATTTATTTAGATAATAAATATATAATATAAATTTTATATATATGGAGGTGAGTCATTTTGTGAACCTTTCTGAAAAAAGGTATAAGCAAATAATGTGAGATTAAAGCTTGTTTAGAACAAATGTATTTATGTAAAATTCAAACAGTCATGTATTTGTCAGTCAAAAAGCAATGAAAGTAGTGATTTTCATCCATATTGTGATGTACATTCAAGAGAAAATATTTTCGAAAAGGAAATTATTGTAGGGCGGTGACTTATTTAAATCCATTGGTTGCTGATTGGATGGTGGCAGATCTCAATTTGAGAAGTTGCTACCAGAAAAAGATTGATTTTGCAAATCTTAAAGTATTAGGAAAGGGAAAAAGGAGAAAAGTCAAACATGCATGAATTACTCGCAGACAAGTGTCTGTAAATTAGATTTGGGTAGTGTTTAGGTAGGAGCAAATGTTTACATAGGCCAAGTTTTTATCATAAGGGAAGCATATTGTTTTAGTATATAGTAAACTCATCAAAATTGGTCCAAAGCCATTGTATTTAAACTCATAAATGTATCTCAACAAAAAAAAAACACATTAGCTTTACACTATCCAGGCCTTTTTCGTACTAGAAGAAATCTGATGATCTCTCTGGGTAAGCAGATTGATGGAAATCCCATTAAGTTAATTACAACACGTAAACACGTTTTTCATTCCATGGAAACAAATACTACAAAAACACCTACAGATATGAACAACAATACACCTACAACTTCTTTCATTTATGGACGTTCCTCTAATGCATAGAGGTGATTATTTGTTTGAGAAATTCAAGTCTCAGCAATTCTTCAGACGTGGCCATTACTCACCCTTAATGTGTGGTGAAGAGGAATGGGTTTTCTTTTCTTTCCTCCGTTCTTTCTCACCAAAGGAATTGTTATTTATTGTGTCCTGCAATTGAAGTAAAATGAATAGATTTTAATACAAAATGCTGAGAGATTTTAGACCGATATTGTTGAGATTAACACTTACAAAAATATACCTTGGCATAACCAAATATGATAAACTAAAATTGACACAGGCATTCCTCTATCTTGGATAAATCATGTATTTTTTTCCAGCATTATTCACTGTCGTCATCTGGAGCTTTTTTTTTTTTTCATGGTGAAACAGAAACCGTATTTGACAACAATCCATAAAACTAGGAGGGTTACAGGAAGCGCAATCTGACCGATAAATGTACTGCTCTTTCCTGACACTGACTCACCAATTGACCACGCTGCTATAATGCACCTTTAACACTGACACTCCTATGTTGCCATAGCAACGCGCCCATCGATGATGCAGGAATTGGCATGCGTGAGAGAGTGTCAGTGTGTGCGTAAGTGTGGGGGTAGATGGGAACACAGTAGTGTTCGTGACGGAGTAGGAAGACACAGATGGCTGATATGATGCTTTTATTTAGTGCTATGAGGAGAAAAACTCGATTACCACAGTTCATTGTTATCTAGTTTATTAATCAGAGCCTATCTCGGTCTATTAATGTATCAGAAGTATTTTTTTCTTTATCTCTACAGAATTGACAGTTGTATACTTAGCTGTATGCCAGTGTCGTATGCAGTGTCATTTGTATTTTAATGTGCTCCTAAAGTTCCTTTAGCAGATTTAAAAATGCACATTCTTGTTTGTAAAATATCAAGGAGTCATCAGTATTGTATATCAGATACTTTTTAGTGTAAGAATGCCTGTACACCTAATAACATACTTAATAACCAATGCAAATCTAATTGCCTATTTTTTTTAAAGGCACTACGTCTGCCCAGACATACAGTTTTAATGGAAAACGTCTCAATTTAATAAAGTCTTTAAATCAAGTCAAAATAGCAGCATGTTCTCATCCACAACTCAATCAAATTGAAATAAATGATAAAAAAAAAGCGCCCTTTGAAAATAATTGAAATTAATAAATGACACTGTCTCTTAATGCACGTGTTACAGTACATGAAGCATTGGTGTATTTTTATTTACATTATTTGGATGACATTACAAAGCCCCTCCAATTGCATTTAGTTATGTCATGACATTTCCTCGTAAGCCAAGTCTTTACATTTTGTTAAAATATCCCATTTCATTTAAAAACATGTCAGATTACATATTAAGTAATAGAAATAGGTTGTCAATAGCGCTTCACACTGATTTCTGGAGGGTTTCGGCCAACACCAAGGCCTCTAGCTGAAATATTTCAGTCCCAATGTAGATATTTTTAGAGCAGACTTCTCACAATTTAACTCTGTATTACCCAATAACTCTGTTCACTTTCAGTAGAAAAGCTCTTTGCTAATTCCTCAAATGCCCTTTGAGCCCAGCGGCTGTGCTAGTGCTGCAGACACAGAGAGATTCGACAAGCCAAGATTATGAGATTAAAGACAGGGAAGCACATTTACAGTCATCCACCATCTTCTCTGGTCGTGAAACGGTCTGCCAACCTGGATGTGATTCAGCGTGCTCAAATATTCAAGCAACAGCCTGTTTTTTTTTTTCCACACAAGCAACTATGTCGACCTCATAATAATCAGTTGACAAAATAATTGGGTATAATACAAGCAGGATTTTGCAAGTATTAATTATAAAAGACCGTCGGTTTTAATATCCAGTGATTTGAGAATTCAGGACACCGGACTGGGCAGCACTAATGCTATAAGATGGTAAATATTCTTATGCAATTACTGCAGAACAACTGTATTGTGTTAAATGGGCATTTTTTTTAAGCTCAGCACAGCAAAATTCTCATTCTCATCATTTACTCATCCTCGTATCATTCCAAAACTTTATTGACCTGTATTAATCAAAAATGAGATGTGTATTATTTGCATTCGAAGATCTGGAATAAAGTACTTTATTGACACATTTAATATATGTTATAGTGCAACTAAAACATTCAGCAAAATATCTTCCTTCGCGTTTTCGTGAAGGATAGATATTTGGATGGACATGAGTGAATGATGACAGTATTCATTAATGCATTTAAACCGCACTGAATTACAAAATACACATAACTATTATAATGAGAATATTTGTGATTTATATATGTCTTCTTGATAAAACGCAGAGCAGTATTGGAAATTACAGAAAGCAGCATAAACAAATCCTATTGCAGTACTGGAGAAAATTGAAAAGGTCATTTTAAGTTCACAGTCTGGGTTGGAAGTCTTTTCAGGAGATCAGTGCTGGGCCAGTACTTAAATCATTTAGTTTCCTCAGCCTCATTACCTATGATGTACTTGAAATTCAGAGAGAGATGACTTCAAAGACTGAAGTAATATCTGTATGTGTGTATATATAAAATTATTTATATATATATATATATATATATATATATATATATTTTTTAATAGTAGTATTAAATAATTTTATATTATAGCATTTATTTTTGCATTTTACTTTTTATTTAAATACAATATTTGTATTTAATTTTTTTATTTTTAAAAATGTGTTTTGTAAAATAATACAGGTTGGCATTTTTAGTTAAAGAGCTCAAAACTGTCATAAATCTCTTCATGTTAGTGCTTTGGAAATGCATAATGGAGTAAAAACTAAAATTCCAGTATCATCATCATCATGATAAAACATGATAAAACTACGCTCATTAATGTCATCTCAAGAGTATGTTGCTTTTCCATTGGGGAATGTTTTTACAGGACAGTATCAGTGGAAATGTTCAATATAGCCAAAAAATACTTCAAGAGGCGTAAAAACTGGGACAACATGCCCCAGCCTCTTTCAACATGATGTATAGATCAACAAGTTATCTAGAAGCTATCCCAAAAACGCCAATCACAACCCGATCAAATGTCAGCTCCACGTACGACAGGGTTTTTACTCCCACCTCATATTTTGTTAAAATCGGCACAATAAAGTGCCGCTTCTGCTGTCTGACCTCGCAGGTCAACAGTAACGATCCATTCTCGTTCTTTCTTGTCGGATTGCATTACGCACGGAGGGCGGACAGCAGTGATTCATAGCAGGTGGGCCGAGCGGGAGCTCACAAACAGGAAACGTCATCAGCATCACCGGCCGGGAGTATCAAAGAAACCCGAACGCTACATGCCGCCGATGTGCATGCACACTGAAAATACACGCCGCACCTTCAGGGGAACGGCTCGATGGCATTACCGTTCGAGATCGTGTTTGTGCAGTATGGAAATCATCACTTCTACTGTAAAACAATTTCTAATCTCCGTCCATCTGCCTCAGTCGCAATCGCAAGCCTCTTAAAGACCGTAGGCCGCTGCCAAAACTGTCCATCTCACCTGAGTCCTTGGCACTTGGGGGAAAAGATTCAGGGTGGTGGGTCTCTTGGGCCGGTATGTATCCATGGCGACGGCAGGGATGAAATCCTTTAGCTGAGGAGGCTGAGTGACAGGCGCCCTGCGCCTTGCTCTTCCTTGTGGTTGTCATCGACGGCATCAACCGGCTGCCTCTCGTTCTCCTCTTCCTCCTCTTCTTCCAAGATTCCTCCCTCTGCATCAATCAGGTCCAAGTGGAGCATCTCCGTCTGCAGCTCCACCACCCCCTTCCTCCGGCCGCTCCTCGGCGTGCCATTGGTCGGCCGAGTCATGTGATCCTGGGAAGAGCAGGCAGCAGAGCTTTAGAGGCGAGAGCAAAGGAGCTGCAGTCAGACGCAGCCGGCCAATCGGAGCCCGGTGATGACATCAGCCTGTGGCTCCCTTCCTGGCTGCTGTAAGGAAAGCTAATTCAATCCCGGAGAACAATGAGGCGTGTCACGCGACATAAGCAAAATAAACACACCCAGAAATGACGAGGAGGGAGATTATAACATGTTTAATTATGCTAAACTGCCTTGTTGTCTTTAAATGCAGCTCTTCTTACCATAAAACATTATGTCAGTTATATTGAAAGGCTAAGGATTTTAAGTGGTTAGATAATAATATCTGGTGTTATTGAACACATTGTCATAGCCAGTTATGCTGTGAAATCATAAATAAGGGATTTTTAAGTCAGTGTAATGATTATGTTGAACAATCAGATGTGACCGAATATTATAAATTCTGTGTCAAAGTCAATTATGCTAAACTGCTTTATTATCTATTAACACAGCTTTTCTTAGCATTAACACTTAAGTGCTGATAATTGTTGAAATTATGAATATGAATAAAAAAGTATACAAATACATATTTTTTCAAATGTATATACATTTGCGTTTTTATATACAAGTACACATTGATATATTATGCAAGCAAAAACATTTATTTTGAATGTGATTAATTGCAATTAATCTTTTGCAGCACTACATTAAACAGCTTTTCTCAGCATTAACACTTGAGCTATGATTGTTAACAGACACATTGAAAAAATAAACTAGATGTATTGCCTTCAAATGCAGGTTTTTTTGGCATACTAACTATTGCATAAAAGTGGAATCATATATTTTTTTTTAATTTAAAAGATCACATGGTGATATCCATGATAAATGGAATTAACACAGAATTTAGAACATTTAGTTACACTAAACTGCCTTTTTTTATCATGAAAGTGCATAGGATGCTAACAATTACATACAAAGCCTGTGAAATTATGAGGGATTTTCGTTTAACTTTAAATGGCTGTACGTTGTTATCCAAGATAAACAGATGTGATTGACTTTGACATCTCCCTCAGTGTTCATGTCTTATGCTAATGCTAATTGACTGCTTTGCTAATTGGAACTGAACACAGCAGCCTCTATTGTGAGCTCAGTCATATGAATACTGATATACTCAATCTCCACACATATTTGGACTGCAGTACATGGAAACCGATGTTGTGCCTTTGACCTAGAAATCTATTTTTGCTTTGGGGGGTAAACAGCTCGCAGAGCTCAGCATCGTCAGATGATTCCTCATTTAGCTCCAGACTGTGTCTCATGGAAAGATAAGTGACTGTTTGGTTTTAGGGTGGAAAGATATATAAACCACACACATTTTACTTTGTGGTGGGCGCTGCCACTGTTTTTGAATTAAGATAACCGTGATTACTAACAGTAATCGTATTCTTTAAATTTTAACTAAGGGAGTACGTACACAAGGGAGGTCAGAAAAGGAAGGGACAGGTCATGCACAAGTTACCTTTTGGTTATTTTCTGTCATTTTTAAACCTGTTTGACTTTTTGATCATAAAATGCAAAATGAGATGTTTTACAGAATGTTCTGGCTGCTCTTTTTAGTTTGTGACGTTTGTCTAAAATCTTTCGTGGTTCTGTACATTTCAAAGTTGCAATTAATTAATCTACTTTTGGGTGAACTCTCCTTTAAGTGTAACATTTGACTCCTGAAAAGTAGCACGCTTCAGGTTCATAGCTTGATTTTATCCCACTGGAGATTAGCTACAGGCTCAGAGCAGATAATTAACCCGTATGTGCTTTGGCACACCTCCCTGACATCAAAATATACATTCAGATATATACATATAAAATACATTTAAATATATACAATTTTAGATGTTTCACACAAAAGTTACAAAAAACTTACAGTACCTTTTATGCCTTTACTGATATATTTTTTCCTGAAAACGTATAAAAACAGACTAAAAATCTGCACGGCAGGTTAATTTGAGGGTACAGACTTACTTTAGGGTCGAGGTCGAGCTGGCTGAGAGTGATTCCGTTCTCATCCGTGATTTCGGTCACTTCTGACAGGTCGTCATCCTCGTATTCATTCAGACTGATGTCGGGTTAACCTGCAAAGCGCCAGCACCCCATGCAGACAGTGACACACACTACGTCATCCTCCACGAGGCCGTCGCTACACAATCATACACAGAGAGAGGGCACGGCTCTCCTGCTCTCCTGGTAACTTCATGACTACTGCTGCAATGCTCTACACTGAGCGGTTTCTCTTAATGTCATTTAATATAATCCCACAGTTACTGGTTGTCACTGTTTTTATTCCTGAATGTAAATGAGTAAGTTCGCATAATGTTTTTAAGTACGCAATGACAGCATTATTTTGCGTTATACCTAATGTTTAGGATTAAAAGTCGTTTTAAGCATTCCTACCCTTCATCTGCAAGCTAGCCGTTTACTGATCATTTAAATGCACAAAATTTGCAGTACTTCCTGTTTGAATACCTGTAATCGTGGCAGCCGCTCGCATTTCCAGATAGATAACAAGATGAGCAAGAGAATTTAATATAACGACGAATTCGATCAAGCGCGTCTATTAACGCTTTTTTACACACCGCAGTCGTTACTTTAGAGTCGGATTTATAATTTCGTACCATGCAAAAGATTCAAAGCAAGCCTAATTTTAGATCAGAAACGCTTTACGCTCATTGACTTACAAAACCTTCAGTTCCATCCGTAACCCTAGATATATTTCCTTCATGCACACCAAACTAACTACTGGCCTATTTCAGAACACACAAGCTGAACCAAGGTCAGTTAAGTGCAGCGTAAAAAGGCCGCGAGGGGACACGACTGCATCAGTACTTTACCATTTCTCCCACTGTTCTTCCATCCAGCTGTCCCCATCCTCTCTGGAGTCCATGGCCAGGCTGAGCACCATCTGCGGGGCAGGGCGGTGCCACTGGACCCTTCTTGGGGGTGGGGAATCGATGGAGCAGACTATTATGCCACTTTCTTTCTCTACCAGTCCGGCGCTCCAAACAGAAATGTCCTCCACGAGGGTCCTCGGGGCGTTACATCAGCCACGGGAAGCTGTAGTGGATGTCCTCACTTCCCTGGAAAACATCCTACTGTACACCCCTGACACTCCTTGCTCTGCTCTGCGTGTGTCCTTCAATGGAGCCATTAAAGTCAGCAGTGCATGAGTGAGGGAGTGAGAAAGGGAGAGAGAGAGAGAGAGAGAGAGAGAGAGAGCGAGAGAGTGGGGAGAGAGAGGCGTAGTCTCCACTAAAAGAGTCTGCCACCCCAGTGATTGATGGTCCAGATCGATGCGGCCTGTTGCCACCTCCACACAAGTGCAGGCCGGTTCGGCGAAGAGATGCCTGCTGAGAATCGATGTCATTGATAAGGGATGAAAATATCTGGAAGGCTGTCTGTGATATATATTGTATCATTAAAGTTCATTAGGAACTCCTCCTAAACCCTGTTAATTAGATTCAGATCTACTTGCGTTTCATTAATGGAAAAACAAATACGTTATTGATGGATCATACATGCATCTTCTTCGTTTACATCGTGCGGTGGGGCGATCGCAGATAACTGGCGTTATTGACTTGGAGGAGATCCGTTTCATTGCGGGACTCTGCAGAAGATGGAGGACGAAGAGAGGGGAAACGGGCAAAGAGGCCGAGATAAGAGTCTCTCTATGGTCATTACGCTCTATAAGAGCAGACATTAGCTGACCTGGACAGGAGCTGAGAGCTCTTCCCTCATTAGCGCAGCTCCCACAGGACACCATTCACATCAGCCCTGCATACAGCAGCTCTATTGCATTACTACAACGCCGGTCTGAGATAAACACCAGCACACTGCTGGATGCCGAAAGGGTTCACTGATGGCGCACTGCTTTAATACAAAGGAGAAATTCAGAGATGTCATTCTAATCGTTCATCGTGTTAAAAACAACAACATAGACAAAGAGAGAGAGATAGGGGGGAAAAAACAGCGCTACTAAAAAGAGCATATCAAAGAACAAAAAAAAAAAAAAAAAAAGGACAAAACCATAACGCACCAAAACAGAACAAAGCAATTAAACAGAAAAAAACACAAACCAAAGAAAGACAGAGAGAAACAAAAACGCATAGAAAAAGGACAACAAACACTCAAATGCAAGATGACAAATCAACAACAAAAAAAGAATGCAAAATCTGATCAAAAGAAATTAAAACAAAAAACAGAACACAAATGACAGGATAACAAGAACAAAACAAATACAAAATAAACTGAAAATTTAGAAATAAAAAAAGTAAATGCACAATACTAAATCGTATTAAAATAATACAAATATATGCACTGGGAAATTATACAGTGAGACACCTGGAAAGATTTATAAATTAACAGATTTATAACAGACCATAAACAATTTGAATGTAAATAAGGAACCCTTGAACATTTTTATATAGACTTCTTTTAAAAATACAAACATCAGGGCCGTACGTCACCCTCTAGTGGTGGTCGAAGTCAGTGTTTCTCAGGACTAAAACCAGAGCATGCAGGAATGTACATCACTATGCTGCTGTTATTAGCTGTTCACGTGATACCTGTGTTTGGCTCTGGTCCTAACTTCAGTGCAGATCTATGGGATTCAACATCCACCGAGCAAAAATAAAAATAAAATCTCTGTGTGATCAGAAAGTGAAAACGGCTGCAAGAATTCATTAAAGTCTGCAAAACGAAGGGCGCCGAACGAATTTCATTTTAAAGAAAAACAAACAGGTTCAAATAGGTTCAAGAAATTTATTTGATATATTGTAATCTACATTGAAACATCGTGAGATGCAATATATCGCGGAAACATGGTTTTGTCGCTGACAGAAGCATGCAGTGAAAAGGCTTAAATAAATTACTGCCTACAAACAGAACAGCTTAACAATCCAGTCAGCCTTTTTAATGAAAATAAACTCTTTTATACAATACAAAAACGAAAAAAAGGGACAAAAAAATAAATAAATAAAGCTGTTCCACATTGCCGGAGAACATCTTAAACTGTTAAATTATCATGAACGCACACATTAGTGGAATGTACAATTAATCTTTCACGACTGTTAGAAAATGTTAAAATTAATCACTTGGTAAATAAATCGAGCTTATTGAATTCTAAACTGAGGATTGGATGCAGTTAAAAATCGGAAAACTTTAGTGCAGCCAGTGGCAATGAAATGCTTGCATTCAGAGTTACATACACAAAGCGTATATTTATGGGGACAAATTACTGAACCAGAAACCGAAGAAGTAAAATTCTTCATTGCTTGTGTGAACTAGTTGCTTGTAGCTTGCAAGCAATTATAGAGTTCAACTACATCAGACTTAATACAAAAAAATGACAATTCTCAAATTCATGTGGTCAAAACACTGTAGGCCGTTTCTTTTTAAATGTTCCCTCATCATATCTATTATCAATCCATAAACCAGAGTTGCATAAAATTTGGCTAAATTCCATGAATACTTGTATGGACCAGTCGCTTGTTAGCCTAGACTTTCATCAGCGACGGCAATATTCATTAGATCTGTGTCAGATCGCAATGCAGTGAGAACTACACATCTGATACAGATCTGTATCTTCGCACATTCATGGTTAGTTTAGCAGGTCAAAACTGGAACAAAAGCAGCTTTTTTGTTTTAAATTCTGAATGTTTGACAACAAGCCCTGGATTTGTCACACGCATTCACGGAACTGCAGCCTTTATTACTTGTTTTTTTGCTGTTGTTATTTATTTTTTTTATTACTGCTGTTTCTGTTGTTCTGCTGAAGGTGGCGCCGTTGCACACTTTTTCTCCTGCCCTTTCAGTCTGTCGCGACGTGGGACTTCTTTTAGACGTGGGACTGCGAGCGCAGTCTTAACCTGAAAAGGGCAGAAATAGAAATCCTCATCAATGTTCGTTGTACTCCTTTCTGAACATGTTTAATTCAATTGTGGAATGCAGCAAAATAAATTGAGCAAGAAATAAAGCTGGTTTATGAAATAACTCCCACATACCTCATCATGAAACATTAAGTAATGGATACATGTTTATTAAACCGGAGCTGCTAGCTATTAAAATTACTAACTTAAAAAAGGGTAATGACCTATGACCTTTTAATTCACAATTTTAAATTATACCATTTAATTCTTGTTTTTCTTGTTTATATATATATATATATATATATATATATATATATATATATATATATATATATATATATATATATACATACACACACACACAATTTTCAATACGTTTCAATACTTTATGTATACAATTAGAATTATTTTAAAGTATTAAAAATACAAAAAAGATTAAATAGATGTATTACCTGTGGTCACTGCTTGTCATCAGTCTGCTGCTCGACTCCTTTGGCTTGGTTGGTGTGCTTGACTTTTGACTTCTGTTTGCTTGGGAGCCCAGAGGGTCGGACCTTTTCCTCTGGGTGTGGGCCCGGGGCAGTTGCTGCTGGGCTTGAGTTTGGGGTGGAGGGCCCTGAGTTAGGCGGGGTTGATGGTGCAGGGGTGGGCTGGTGCGGTGATGGGGAGCGAGTGGATGCTTGACCTGCAAAAACATTATAGTGCTTCAGCCAACACATTGTTCTTACTAAAGAACATGTTTTACGCATTCATTTTCTTTGGGATTGTAAAACGTGTTTTGTGAAATCATGGAGCGTAGTTCACAGTGAATGCTCTTAGCGTGATGAATGATCGTCTCACCGGCAGTGCTGCTGCTGGCCTGAGAGTCATCTGACATGGGAGGCTCCGCCTCTTCCTGGATTGTAGGGACTGAGGCGAGCAAACCTGCCAAGAAACGAAAGAGGCTTTGTTGCAATTTTTGGTAAATGCCAATCAAGTTGTTATCTGCATACAACAGCATAACAGATACACAGATGTCACATCTATCTCTTTGATAGATAACTAAATTCTGCCTAACTACAAACGGTCTACAAATTCTTTTTATGGGTCAAAGACGAGCTGCATCCGTGCCACGCTTACAGATACTGAGTCAAAGAAATGTGGTCTTTCGTCGAATGGCCGTTTATCTTATTTCCCATTTCTCCATAAGAGGGCTGTAATAACCCTTATGTTATGATGGATAGGTACACTGGGTGTTACTCACTAAGGCCTCTGTAGTGCGACAGCTGCTGGTAAACTTGCTTCATCTGTTCAATGTTGAGCCGGCTGCTCTCAGCGTGGTTGATCATAGGCTTAGGATAGTCCACACCCACAATGCAGTTGGCGGCTTTCTGCACCGATTCTGGAGCATTCCACGGCTCGTAGATGTAGCGGTTGGGATAGTCTTTTAACTGCGGGATGTACCTCCTGTAAGTGAGAATTTAAGACGTTTTTATAACAGATGCAAATAATTTACATTTTTTATTTTATACAATTATTACAAATGACGGTATCATTGCATAAAGAAAGACCAGAACCTGTGGTGGTTGACATAAGCCTTTATGCAACACAAATCTACGGAACTCTCATAATATATAACACTAGACGGTGACGTAAGACATGCTTAGGTGTGGTTCAGGGCTGGTGAGTGTACCTGATGTAGTCTCCGCTGGGATCCGCCCTGCGCCGAACCCCACAGGACAGTAACAGTGGAAGAACTGCTGGAAGAACGCACTGCAGGACAGCCACATCCAGCTGCCTGCGTTCACGCTCCAGTCCGCATCCAATAACAACTCCTCAAACACCTGAAAGGAGGAGAAAGATTAATGCAGGAAAAAGGAATAAAACAAGAAAGGAAAGAAGGCAAAGTATTGCCGTCTCATTTACTTTCATTCCGCTCTCCCAGCTGATCCACAGGTCTCCACGAGTGAGGAAACAGGCCACGGCATGTCTGGCCAGGTGGTGGATCCAGCCTTCCTGTCTTAGCTGGGTCATGATGGCATCGATCCAAGGGAACCCCGTCCGCCCTTCTGCCCATTTAGCCAGTGCCTCTGGATTGTGATCCCAGGGGATCTGCACACAGATGGGGTTTCCCTCCATACGGTCAAAGTTGGGGTTGTTGGTTGCCGCCGTGTAGAAAAACTCTCGCCACAACAGCTGGTCAAGAGTGAGAGAGGTGGACTGGAGCGTCTCCGTAGCTAGACAAGTGCAAGAAGTGCAAAAAAATATTTAAAAATGACAAAATATTTAATGTCCAACATACACAATATATTGCTATGCTGCGGCAGTTCTACAGTATGTTTTTATAACATATTCTGATACTATATTATTACTGCCAAATTTTTATTTTCTTGTACTAAAACTTTATAAAGTATACACTGAAGTGCATATATATAATCACTTTTTGTGGTATCCCCTAAGGCTCGATTCTGGGACCCTCTATTATTAAAATAAAATGCATCCATTGGCAAGTGTAATTATTTAATTTGAGCATGCACTTTCATAATTTCTACCACTGAGTATTAAATGATTAAAGTGGCCATAAAACATCAAAGACTTACCTTCATAAAAAGTTCACGCAGATTGTAGTAAAAGACGCGACATGACAGACAGCCGAATCGTAGGTAAGGACTAAGGCCAGTTGGGCTTGCAAACAGTGACTGACCGGTTATTCTAGGCCTCTCGAAATTTGCTACCCAGGCCTAAATCAAAATAACATGATTAAATAATAAAATAAAAATAAATAACTTTGACAGGTATATATGCATTCATTATTATTATCTAGAAATGTATAAATGCATAATTGCATTTCTTGTTATTAATTAAACGTATTCTCACCTTTCTGTCTAAGTGTTTATTCAATCTTTCCAGGGCTTCTGTCTCACCACCCTTCCATACATGAGAGCCGTCACCCTGAGTCTTAAAACCCAGCTCCTCGAGAGAGGGTACGCCGTAATGTTCATCATGGTTTTCTGAGATCTGTGTCCGACACCTGGCCATCTGTTCTTGAGTGATGGTCGGCAATGGTTTCCTGGGAAGTTCAAGTCGGTTCACAATGGCTTGAAATCTCTTGAAAGTGAGAGGGGGGCTGTGGTTGTTCATTTCTATGATCCTGAGGAAAAAGCAAAAACATGTCTTAGATATCACTGCATAAAAGCAGCTATTTTTGCTCCAAGGTTGAATATTTATAGAACTCGGGAGAAGAAATTTCTTTGGTTTAAACCAGTCTGATTTGATCTTGTTGACGGACTGATAAAGTGTAGATAATAAATAATTTTCAAAAGGAATCACAAAGTTCATTTCCAGGTATTTCATTTCAAGGACTGAGTGGCTGTCACTTGATTTGTGGATCAAAAAACAACAACAACAACATTAGTACAAAAATAAATGTAGGGCATAAACATACATTGTACGTTACACTATTATTGGAATATAGTGAAAACTTCTGGATGCAATTGGCAAAACTGAAAATGCTTTGTAATAATGAATATTAATTATAAATAAAAACAAAAGCCATTAAAATAACCACACTTTTACTGAAAGTAGCAGAATTTAGAAGCGGACAGAATTTAGGCTATTTTAATAATGATAGAACTTTACAATAGGGTTAGTTAACTACTATAGATAACATGAACTAACAATGAACAATACTTTATTAATTCATTTGTTATTATTGGTTAATGTTAACTGCAACATTTACTAAATGTATTAAGACAGATGAATAAATATTGTTTGCTCACGAGAGGGTAGTGTCAGCTGTACTACAGCATGTTACAGCACAGTAGTGCTATTGCAAACAGGAGCAAGTATACTACACAGAAAATTCCTGTTTTGCCTGGGTATTTAAGTGGACTCTGCTTTTTGAGCGGACTTTGAACATGAGAGGTAGGCTACTATGTGAACAGATGCACGTTCATTGAACGGATACTGAGCAGAGCTTAAAAACCCCTAAAATGCATCCCTAATAAAATGCATAATAATAATAATAATGATGATAGATGATAGAATAATTTCTTGAGTAGCAAATCAACATATTTGAATAAATTCTAAGGGATTCTGAAGTGACACAAAAACCCCAAAAACATCAGATGAATAAATTACATTTTAAAATGTTCAAATAATTTTTTATTTTAATATTTTCACATTTTACAGTTTTAGTCAGAAAACTGCAGCCTTAAGACTTTCTGGAAAACATTCTCACCTAAAAACAAACTTTTCAACGGTACTGTTAATTAAACACATCTAATTTATTAAAATAAAAAAATAAAAAATATATACAGTGGGATCAGTACAAATCTGAACTAAAAAAAACAACAACTTGTTGCCCTGACTGATATTAATGCAACCTTGCTTGATTGTAGGACAAACCGCTTCTAGAATATTCTACTACATAGTGCTATGCGTTTTATTTTACACTAGCAATAAACTTTAATGCTAATAAAATTACCTATACACTCTATTTACAACCTCACAAGTATGTATATCAAACCAGTTGCCACACAAGCACTATTGAGAGGTTTTCCACTTAAAAGTTGAACAGCAAAAAGCCCAGTTTTACTCAAGGAAACAAGGTCATTTAAAAGTAAAGCGATTTTCGATCAGCTAGTAAAGTTGGCATGGCAGTGTGCCCTAAAGTAACATTTCCCCACATTCTCCAAATGCAAGCACATATGCCTGTCTGGCTCTAAAAGACTGGAAAAGAAGAGCTAATAGCCTCGGTGGCTCCTCTAAGAGAGAGACAACAGCCTTAACATATTAACAGCCTGTCCCTTATTTATAGTCCTGATCTTATACAACTGCCTATATCCGTCAGGGGTGGAGCCCTTGCCATTGGCCGGTTTTCTCGGCACGGTGCAGAATCAGGGGGCACCCGCGTGCTCGTTAGGAAAAGCCCGGCGCTCGGCTCGCACATGTTTGCAGTGGTGACTTGCATGCTGAGCTATTTCACCCTCCCACACACAGCACATGTTTCACAGTGTGACCGCCAGAGCCTCTTTCCGCCGTCAGATGGCAGCAGCGAGTCTCGTATCGTCCAGGAGAGCGACAGACGTCATATGCACACCCGCACATGCATTCACACACGCTTATGCTTGCAAGCTCATTCTCTCCCCTCTCAATGAGACGTAGAGTCTGGGCGTATCACCAACATCCATCCCATTTATGTAACCTACGCAAAAGGCCACTTGTTTTACATTACACGTCAGGAGTAGTGTATCTGCACGATCATCTGAGAGGGGAGAGTCATGCTCTCCTGTTTGGTAATACTCTCAGGAAAGGCATGAGAAAGAGAATGTGAGTTGCACATAAACACAAGAGCAAGCCAGGGTCACGGTGCTGCGTAGTTCATTGTTATGTCACATTATGCTAAAAGTGCTGGCAAAGTTTACTGAGGAATCTAGTCAATGATTAGGAAAGTTGCCCTATAGCTGTTACTAAAATGGAGGTTTTTCACTCTGGCCCAGTAGTTCAGATTTGTACTTGTCCTATTGACATTTGTACTGTACCTATATATATATATATATATATATATATATATATATATATATATATATATATATATATATATATATATATATATATATATATATATATATATTATATTTTTTTTTTTTTTACAATTTCATCAGTGTTTAAAGCTTTACTATATGCAAAAGAAAAAAATCAATAAATTGATAAATACAACTTGTAAAAGGCAAAATATTTTTTTAAATATTAAAGAAGTTATATTTTATATATAGCAATCAACATATAGGAGTCAACAAAAATTTGTTCTAGTGAATTTTGATGAACATTTTGGATGCACTTTAAATGTGTACTGTGATTTTTTTTTAAATTGTGCAACTAATTTAACATTTGTTTTAAATGTTTTAATTTTTGTATTCATGTATTCACTTATATTAAATAGATTACAAGTTTTATAAAATACACAATTATGATTACTTTATATTTAAAAAAAATAGCTGAGAATTCTACAAGTAAATAATGCAAATATTAAAATAATAAATAATACTATATATTTGCACACACACGTCACCAACTATACATGTAACCCTATGAAAGCTATGAATTCGATTTATTTTTAAAATACTAATAAATTACGTTCTACTTACTATATAGATGTCAATCAAACCAATTACCACATAACCATCAGTGAGATGTTTTCCACTTATATTAAAAAAATGTTAACTGAGCAAACCAAAAGATTCATGCATATTTAGTAATAATAGTAGTAATAATATCAACCCCAACAGCCCACGTAATGCGTTTCCTACCTAGCCTGATGGGTGAAAGGTGCGTGAGTAATGAACAAAAGATGAATTTCTGAAATTATGTAATATCAAATAATAACTGCTCCATCAGGAACTAGTAATGAATTTTAGATTAGTTTCTCCAATAACGCTTACATAACGCCTGGTCATTAATGGACTAAAATGGCATGCAAATGATGGACAAAATGAGAAACATAGATGCCGTGTCAAACCCATTGCCACAATTATCTCAAAAGAATGTGAAACTGATTCTCTATGATGGCATTCGAGACCTGAGTGAGTTTGGAGTGTCATATGATAAAGTGTCTCTTAATGCCGTTCAATGAGAGCACTCACTTAGCTACACTCGTGAGGGGCACATTTCTGAAAATGTGATGTTAGGGGTGCCATGGTAACAAATTGGATTATATATATATATATATATATATATATATATATATATATATATATATATATATATAAAAAAACACTATATTACAATACCATACTCTTAAGCTCATTAGTTCTGTGAGGGAAATAATTCATATATTTTGTTTGGATTCATCTGATTGCTTCAAGAACGCACAAATTTTCAAAACAGATTAGAAAGGGTGATCACAAACATACGCTTCATTTTTGAGAAACTATACATCAAATGTGTTTGTTTCTGCTGATTCTAGTTTCATGTAAACTATTGTTCAAAATCTTAAGGTCAGTAAGATTTTTTTTTTTTTAAGAAATTTATATTTCTGATCAAACGTTTTTACTAATAATTCTGAACAAAACAAGAGTAATAATCAGCACAACTATTTTCAACACTGATAATGATTATAATAATAAAAACAACACTGAAGACTATAAAGTTATTTTAATTAACAATAATATATCACAGTAATACTTTTGATCAAACAAATGCAGCACTGGAGAGCATAAATATTTGAACCAGTACTGTAAAAACTTTTCAAATACTTATTAATGGACATCACTAATAAAACATGCTCGTTAAAAATTAAGTTAATACACTACCTGTCAAATAATGACATGACGAGTAAACTTAATACAGTTTTATAGACAAATAAACCGCACCTATAAAATGTATTCTTTACAAGACCTTAAAAAAATACTGCATCTGTCAATTTTTCATGAGCAATGTGTGTGTTTTCGGTTCGTCACCCACCTGTCTGGACTGTAGAGCGTGTGAGTGTTTCGTACCATGGTTTCCACACCGTATTCCTGCGCCATTTTAATGATGGCTGCATCTCTTTCTTTGCCATAAGGCTCAGAGTCATATTCAAACGTGAGACGCGTGACGTTCCACTCCTGTAAGAGACGAGACAGATCATACATGTATAATGTTAAATCTAAAATATCAAAACAAAATAGAACACCAAGTATTTTTACTCCTAATTTCTAGGAATGGAGAGAGAGAAAAAAATTATTATATAAAAGTAGATAAAAGTAGAGGCAAAATTCTTGGGAGTTAACATCATTGACAAACTGCTTCTTTTGATAGCGAGTACATCTGTTGATAAAGTAATTTAGCGTTAGATTACCAAAAAAGGCCCACAAAGTAAAACCGTTACTAATCATTGCAATGTCCCTTCACACATCTCTCGGGTAATCATCACAAAAACAGACGCCGTGCTACTCAGCAGTTCAGAAGAAGTGTACTGTAGGCGGATTCTGTGACTTCTTGGTTATACAAGTGCACTTTGAAGGTCTGGTGTGCTGGTGCCCTCACCCCCTTGCATAAACAGCACTATTAACCTGCCAAAGGGTTCGTACGAGCCACTTGACTGATGCATTGCCGTGCTTGAGAGAGAGAGAAGACTCCTCCGACTGCATTAAAATGAGATCTTTCATAACAAACTACTCTGAAATGCTGGTGTAAAAATCGATCAGGAGTCAGGACTCAGATGTTTAGCTGAATGTGACATTACTGGAGCATCGAAATGCTGTGGGATGCATTCAACTTTATTCCTATAGGTTAGAGATTTGAACAAGTTCTTAAACTCAAAGACGCTCAATGGTAAAGAGACGCCTTAGCAAGCATAGCTAGTAAACATTTATATTACTCAGGGTTCCCAAACATTTCAAGCAATACATTTCAGGGACAGTTGTGAATGACAAAGTAAAAACAATGAGGCTAGGATTTATTTTTTATTTTTTTTATTTCACTCGGCAAGTTGCATTAATTTAAATCAATGTGACTAAAATATTTGTATTTGTAAATGCTATTCCTTTAAAGCTTTGCATTATTGGCCAAAGAATCCTGAAAAAAATCATTTACAACGATAACAGTAAATTTTTTTTTTTTTTGAATTTTTGATTTGAGTAACAGAATGACTTCTGAGGGACTGAATATTTACAATAGTTTATTAGATTTGACTTTTCACAGATTATTACTGTTTTAGATTAAAAAAAAAAAAATTTACTGGTTCACAATGTTTAAATGGTTGTGCATTTGTAATATTAAAAATCACACTGCAATACTAATTACCAGCTCACGAAAAATGATATAATCTCTAAACACTTTGTTATTCAGATTAGTTATTCTTATCATTATAAAACAAAAACTACTAAGGCTGAGATTTCCACCAAACACCGTCCTCGTCAAACTACATTTTTATGCTTTATGTCTGGTATTGATAAGGCAAAACTATAAAAATTGAACATAATTTTGCCAAATCTAATACATTGCCAATATTCTTCAGCTGATACTGTGGTGGACCAGCGATCACAACACCCACAGCTTCCTCTACGATAGACTTCCCAGCAGTTTACACTGCATTGTGTATATTACAGAACCATAGAAACCAGCCAAGAGCTAATGTTTGCTAAACTTATTAGCCAGAGGCTGATATTTGGCAATATGTTTTAAATCAACGTCTAGGCTTGTTATTCATTATAAAATGGCTGCCGCCAAAACAGCTCGCAGATTCTTCAGTTTGAGAAAAATCATCTGAAACGAATCATCAATTGCCGATGAACCAACTAATGGCCACTAACATCACTGCGGACACATTAAAAATGAGCTTAAATCGCTAACCATAGTAAACACATAAAACGCTGCTAAAAACCCAGCATTGCTTTGTGTACCAGTATATACTCAGACCTGATGGAAACTTTCCACGCTTCAAGTTGTCAGAGATAATTGTTTAGATTTTAAAAGCCAAAGTGAGGCTAAAAAGACACACATCCTGATAGAAATACAGACCTTGAAGAGTCTTGGGAAGACGTCCGTTGGTTGTCCTCGCACCACAAATAGCCTAGAATTCAGCTTCCTCAAACTTGTGTCCAAATCTTCTAAAGATTCCAGTAAAAATCTGCCAGAGAGAAAACGTGAAACATTATAATATTTACAAAGGTTGAAATGGATATCCCATGACCTCGTAAATAGTGCTACATTTTACAAGTTATTACCAACTAGCAGGAGATATTTCCATGAGGAAGTGTAAATATAAGCGTGTTGTTTCTGTCAACATCTAAGACAATTTACATATTTTAAGTACAAAAATTATTTCCAGCAAATTGCAATATTAATAGCACCTTGTACTGACCACCCAAATCTTGATTGGTTATCGATTCAGGTTTTCATTGGATTCTTCTACATGCCACCAAAATACTTAACCTCTCTTTATAAATATATTTTCATAAGGTTTTTTTAAGGCCTGTTTCAGAGACAATAGTTTTGTTTAATGAACTGGTGAAGTGAATGATTCGTTTATAACCCTTCTGTCGTCGCTCCTGTTGTCATAACCGAAAGAATCGTTGAACAAATCCCGTTGAATTGATTCAGAAGATTCGAGTTAACGGGACGAATCTAACCCCCCAATACGAAACTTTTTAACTTTCTTTTTTTTAAAAATAAAATTAAAATCTCATTGTCTGACGCAACACGCATCGCGTTTAAAGCAATAAACTTATATAAGTTTGTTTTCATAATTACATAAGCAGAAACGGATCTTTACAAATTCAAACTATCGTCCGAGTCCGACGGCTTTTTGACAAAATGCAGGACAAAACTCCGATATGCATTCAGTTTTTTTTAAGTTGTGATTATTCTTCATTCATAAACAGATCGTTTCACGGTATGTCTGGTAAAACGGCACACGTGAAAACGGGACCGTCCTATCACGTGACTCGCCTGTTTCAATTCAGATTTCTTATTTTTTACGTTTAGGTTTTAATAAACCTCGTCTCCAAACGGCATGCGTTTGACTTCACCGACAGACACATTCAATGACGCAATAATGAAATTGGTAATTTTAGCGGTTATATAAAACAAAAGTGGGCGTGAGCAAAACCACATTAGCCTGTTAGCTTCCATATAGCTTAACGGGTCTGAGCCGCCACAATCGCAAACATTCAACGCAATAACGACTAATTAATTCGGCGCGTATTATTAAACTAAAAATAACAGGCTCTATTGGATTTACAGAAGTTGGACTGAAGCGGCCAGCTGACTTGTAAAGTTCGTTCACCTGCTGTAAACAGCAGTCGGGCCCCTCGCGAGTCAATATTACGCGCTTTTTTTAATGATATATGTCGGTAATAAAAAGTCAGAATGTAATTTTTGCGCTTAAATGAGACACACGCATAAGCACTGCTTTAAAATGACACAGCAAAGCACCCAGCTGCCCTGCACACCGACTCGGCGCATGTCCAGGGCCAAAACATAACAACAACGGCTGTGCAAAAGAGCTGCGTAGTTACGCGCCACCGTATCCGCGCTTCGCCATTAAACCAAACTTCCCGACGTATGCGTTTACGTACAAAAAACTAAAACTAAAATCACAAACCTCCATCTGTTCACTCCCACGTTGGCCGATCCCGCAAACCACGGGTCTAAAATATAAACACACCGCACAGTATCCGCGCCATTGAGCGCTTCCTGCAAAGCCGGATTATCGTGAAGCCGCAGCCCTTTGCGAAACCAATGCACGGAATTCACCACCATGGCTGCGCTTTATTCCATCCTAAAGCTTTAAAGACGGTAGTCCGAAAGAGCAAACGATCCCGATTTCAGCCGTCCAGGAGCCACATTATGCCTCTCTGTGAAGTTTGAGATGAGGAGCAGCCGCTGTAGACGCTCTCGTTTCTTCCATTGGGCAGCGCTATGACACGTGTACGGATTACCAGAATGAGTGACTCGGCTTTGCGAGACGCTATTGGTCCAGCCCCGAGGTGGAAGTCCAGCCCCGTCACGTTTCTCTGGTGTGTTGTTCGCCGTGTCCGTGGGAAATAATCGTCAAATTATGACATCAGATCATGCAACCGGTGAAACGCGTGAGGCGCGCGCGTCTTCCGTTCAGAGTCGAGGGCGGCAAGGTCTTCGTTAAATACGTACACTGAGCGTGACACGAGAGGACGTGACGAAAATGGGAAAAATCGTATAATATCTGGGATCGTATAACCAGTTGTGGATACCTGTTGAGTTGGGTCTACGTGTTTTATAAGCGCTTGCGTTAACGTGTTTACAATTAAGAGGCGTTTAGCTCCCCCTCGTGGTGGTTTTTCGTATCGCTGCGTTTAGATGAAACGAGGTTCAGATTGGGGTCAATGAACTTTTAAGGATATTGTGGTTGACTCACGCATCGATGCCCCAGTGCTGTGTGTGTTTTTTTATAATATGGATAAAAGTTATGTGTATCAATAGTGTACCAATGTAGTCTATATATACTTGTTGTTGTTGTTGTTATTATTGTTGTTATATAATACACTGTCCTTCTTGTTTGTTGCAGTTAGTAGTACTAATCATAATAGTACTGTATAATTAATATATGATTTATGATGCATATTAGTGTAAATCAATAGTAAAAAATAGTATACTGTAATATAATACATCATTATTACTGTTGTTGTTAGTAGTAGTATTTTTTATATATTGTTTGTATTATAAAATTCATTAATGTATATTTATTTATGTGCATTGTTTGTTAAAACTGTATCAATGTAATGTAGACTTTAACATATTGCTATAATAAAAATAACAATAATTATCATTAATAGTAATAGTAATCAGATTGTTGTATTATATATATAATATAACATTTTGCAACGTTATACATGTTTTTAACAAATTCATAGGCTTATTTTAAATTATGATGATAATTATTAAATAATATATAAGTGATATTAATATATATGTATATGTATATATATATATATATATATATATATATATATATATATATATATATATATATATAACAATAATAATAATTATTATTAATAGTAATAGTAATATATATATATATATATATATATATATATATATATATATATATATATATATATAAATTTATGTCACTTATATATTATTTAATAATGTATAATAAGAGTAAAGATCATATGTATGTCAAATTTAACAGTGGAAATAAAATTGCTGCATAAACACAACACTTTCTTTGTGTCACTTAATTCAGTGTCACTCTAGTGCTGTACATTTCTTATTATATCAATAATTAGTTGCACAATGTTTGCCGTCTTCGAAATCCACTAACATGACTGAAATATCTCTTAGAATATCCCTTATGTTAAACCAAACCCGTTTAAAATTGAAAACTAGTTTTATTTATTTATTTTACAAATTGACTCTAGATGGCAGCAACCAATTAAATTTCGTATGAACGCTTTATAAGCGTTTACATGATTTCCTAAATGTAGGCTATTTTCTAGAACATGGGTGAAAATAGTGAGGATGGCAAGAAAGGATGGCAGCATCTGTGTAATTAGAAGACATCTGTAAATGAAGGGAAAATAATAATTTTTAAAGATGTCAAAGCTGTGACTGTCGTGAGGAAAATCAAGTTTTTCTTTTTAGCTTTTTCAAGTTACATGATTAACCCGAATTACAGGCTCTTAGATGTCCTATGGTATGAAAATTTCACTTTATGAGTTTTTTTTAACATTAATAGAAGTTCCCCTAGCCTAGCCCCAGTGGCTAGAAATGATGATAGGTGTATCTTGCTTCGCCTTTGAGAAAATTTAATCCCCAATCTGGAATCTTCCCTTTATGTCGTCATTCGGGGGAAAGGTTCCCTCCCCTTTCTCTGTTTGTCCGCCCAGAGATATTAACAGAGCAGACTGAGCGAGCTGTACACTCACAAGGATGGCCGATCTGACAGGATTGTTAGCATGATGTGAATCAGATGTCACGTGTATAGTAACACTCACCTTGTCTATCTAGTCCGGTTGGCCTCGCGAGTCTTGAAGAGCGAGGCCGTCAGGTCTCGATCGCCTCCAGGTGACTGGCTGCAGTACAGGTCATGAGCCCCGCCCTCTCCATGCAATCTAATGGGACATGAGACAAACTGAAACTACACTTCAACTCATTTTTTTTACAAAGATAGTTTCTGTGATTTTAGGTAGTTCTTATCATGCTGATGTATGTGCAAGTGTTAATTTCCTAAAAACTTTAAACTAGTTATTTGATGTTATAAAAAACGACGTGGTGTCATGACTGTGAGCTTGTGATTGGGTCTGCAGACAAATATTTTATGCACGAATTTAGAACTATGAAAGTTCTCCCCAATGGTTTTCATTTTCGGGAAGATATTAAGATTTATATTAAATCTGTCTACCTTTTGTAACAAAAAAGGCTATCAAAACTCTAAATGTATGCTCATTTTTGGTGTGTTTGTATAAAAATTATTTTTATTATTATTTTATTTATTATTATTGTTAATATTTAATTGTACATAAAGAACTATTCAGTCAATGGTTCTTTAAAGAACCGTCACTTCAGATGTTAAAGGTTCTTCATGGAACTATTTAGACAAGGTTCTTAAAGGTTCTTCTATATGGCATTGTGAAACACCTTTTGAATTTTAGAGTGTAGGTCCAGCTTGCCTTAAGACACCTACCTGGAGAGTTCTAGTACACCTAGCAAGACCTTGATGAACTGGTTCAGATTAACTGGTGTTGGATCTGGATATTGCAGGACAGCGGCTCTCCTTGGCCTAGTTTTGTCACCTCTTAGCTGTAAGAAAAGAAGAAGAAAAGAAGCCACGGGTCGTAAACCTTACAACTTTTGTTACTCAGCTTGAGCCGAATGCCGTGGCTTCGTGGACGGTACATGCTGGTGAGATACGAAGACCTGGCCAGAAATCCACTCCAAAAAACCAAGGAGGTCTACGAATTCCTGTGTCTTTCTTTGGAAAAAAGTGTGAGGGATTGGATACATAACAACACAAAAGCCAAAATCAACAAGTCAGCAACACATAAGTATGGGACGTTGAGGGACTCAGCGGCCAATGCAGAGAGCTGGAGGTTGAATCTGTCTTTTGAAAGGGTTAATTACACACAAACTGTCTGTAAGCACATTTTAGACGAGCTCGGCTACAAAACCGTTAACTCCCCAGAGGATCTGAAAAACATGTCGCTCTCTCTCACGGAGGAGAATACCTTAATACATCTTTTGTAATAAAAGGTAAAGCATGCACAACTATTTTTCTACATTTATATTCTTGGCATCATGTAAATGTAGCTTTGCACAAACCATTCTCATACATTGGATTTCTGTAGTTTTTATGTCGTTTGTAGTATTTTTGTTGTATGCTGTTTTTTTGAATAGTCAAATCTGTTTCAAGTCAAGTCTCCATCTGATTGGATTATCTTTGTATTTTGGATTACTTTGTAAATAAAGCTGCACATTGGTTCTGTATACTGTATACTGAAGATTTTTATTTAGTGTCAGCAGATAATTATTTGGTTGAGTTATGTGAGTCTTTGCTGTTGTTAAATTCTAAATCAATAAAAATACAAAGCAAACGTTTCATTGCTTACGTTTCTTACCTTACGTTTTTGCAGCAATGCCACAGAAGAACCACTTTGGGTTCTAGAAAGAACCATTCATTGTACAGTAAAAGATAAACACAAAGGCAAATTTTCTGTGAGCGGTTAACCCTTCACAGGGAACATAATCGACAGGCAATCTGACCAATCAAAATCCCGAACCCACCAATTTCTCTGCTAAAAAAAAATCAGGAGAGTAGATTAACGCTGATGGATTTAAACTTAAAAAAAATTTATTTACATCTTTTTTTTTGTTGTTGAAATAAAATACTTTCTGATGTTCATTCATGCTTATTTTATGCTATACACGAAAATACAATCAGTTCATGTGCCGCTTTAACCGACGTGGCATCTATCACGACAGGCTAAAGAGCCACAAATCGGTAAATATTGTTTCAGCTGCTTAACTGCTGTCACCCAAATTCGCAAAAAAAACCAACCCTAATCTCTTCTACCAATTTCAAATTTACCAACGATTGCTAAGTTATTGGAAAGCACTGCTGACTCCCAGCTTCGGTCTTTTCTAGCTGAAAATGCTCTCTATGTATATTTGGCTTTTGTCCATCACATAGCACAGACACCGCTCTTGTAAAGGTACTAAATGATCATCTACTCTCTGGTGACTGGTTCGTTGCTCCTTGACCATAGTTCTACGTCTCAGTGCAGAATTTTTGACCAACTACCGTCTAGTTGAAATAAGCTGTCCCCCAGGGATCTGTTCCTGGCCAACTATTATTCATTGTTTACAATTACTACATATATGCCGATGACATTCACATTCACTGTATATGTAGGCCCGCTCTATCCACTCACAAATGTACAAAATCTGTACATGAAATAAAAACAATCTTGCTCAAACACGCCAAAGTACATTTTTGAGTATCTATATCACACATTTCCAGTTTTATTTGGCGTACTATTTATACGCAGATCAGGTTGACATATGCTTTTTCTGCATCCACACGGAGCGCGCGCACTACAAGCCTGTCAAATTAGCGAACTAAGTTGTCTATCGCGTCTGCTTCATTTCACGTCTGCTGTCACAAACACACAACAAGGTTTACATATAAACACGGTTATGTCTTAAACGAAAGTACACGTGCAGCTCTTAAGGCAACCGAACTAAACATAAACACTGCGTGTCATTAGCTTACATTTACATTAGATTTAGTCATTTAGCAGATCATTTGATTTAAACGACTTACAAATGAGGACAATGTAAGCAATCAAAACCAACAAAAGAGCAATGATATGCAAGTGCTATGACAAGTCTAAGCCTTCTCTACAGCCACTACATGTTACAATAATAGTTTTTTTTTAATTATGTGATAAATAAAAAGAAAACAGAGACAGAAGATAAAGAATAAAAGATAAAATAGCACAAGCTTGTTGGAGGCCCGCTTTGTCATTGAAGAAATAGTTCAACCAAAAATAAAACTTCTGTCATTATTCACTCGCATGTTGTCCCAAACCTGTATTAATTTATTTATTTTGCTGAACACAAAAGAAAATATTTTGAAGGATATGGGTTATCAAACACTAGTTGATGGGTTATCAAACGCTGACTTTGATAGTAGGAAAAAAAAAATATTGTGGAAGTCAGTGGGGACCAACCTGAGGGGGAGTAAATGATAAAAAACAGAACACTATAACAGAATTGACAGACAGATGACTATTCTTTTAATGTTAATAACACAACAAAACACAGTTGCTTTAAAAAAATATAGTATATAGTGTTTTATTTAATATTTGTTCAGTCAATTTCATTTAATGTTCCTGCTAAATATGCACATGAAGAATAAACCACTGTTTGTTTTATTTATAGTATGTGTCATTTGTATATATATATAATTGTATATATAATGTATTTTTTTTTATTATTTTCTAAGAGCAAAGATAAAATAATGACAAAGATTTTCATATTCACTCCCAATTTGGCCTAAATGTCTGCCATTCTTTTTGTTTTATATTTTATATTTATTTTATTTTGTTCTATTATTTATTTTTTTTTACAACAGGGAAATGAGTTTGGCTGTAATGCTCAGGCAACTTGCCAAATAGTAAAACCAATGGCAAAGTAAATGGTGAATTGTGACATTTCTAAGTTTTAAATGACAAAATGCTTTGTCAGTTAATATTTAGCTGTTTCCTGATTTTTATGGGACCGAAGCTATTTTGTTACCAACGTTCTTCAAAATACGATGATTTAATTGTTTTACTTATGTGTGGAGTATCCTTTTTTCTATGTATGAAAAATATTTTAATAATTTAAAGAGTATTAGGCATGACCTGGACGAGGTGTTCATTTGAATACATAATCATAACAATGAACTAATAAAGAAAGTGGTCAGGCCATGCACTCCAAAACTTAAAGAGGAATTTATTACTGTTTAAGGATTAAACACCAAGTGCCAGTTATTTTCTACAGAAAATTACAAATATATAAGTAACAAAAGCAACAACAACAACAACCCTGCCAAACTTTTTTATTTCATTTTGTTTTATAAGAACAAAAACCCATTCTTTTGTATTTTTTTAGATAATGACCTTTGTTTTTGCTGGACGTATATTTCTGTGAGAATTTAAAATCAGCTGATTTATTTATTTATTTAGTTAATTATGTTTTTGTGATAAATGTCGAATTTTTAAGATTTTACTTAGGCCACAGGTTGCACTATATATGTTCAAATGCTTTTTTTAAATTTATTGGTAATGTAATAATACATCGTTTAAGTACTAGATATTAAACATGTATTATAATTCCAAAAAATAAACATGATAATCAAATAGAATTAATAATGTAGTGGCCTCTAGGGGGCGCTTTGGGTTCACATTTTTAACTAGCCTCCCATTTTATTTCTCTACAGTCTACAATGCCAGTATGGATTTCTTCAGGTAAACTGTTATGGTTTAAAATCATACCACAATTGTAAACAAAATTCAAAAGTTAAGACCTGCATTAAGAATGGCTTAAATACGCATACATCTTATAATGCTTGAAAACTAAGTTGAGTGCATTAAAGGGTCTTATTTTTATATATATATTTTTTAAAGATGACCAATCCAATTTCAGATGTGCCATGTGTTTTGATCAATAATGGTAAGTCTAGATTGAACTTGGGGACATTCCAGACGTTTGTTATGAATGGCCTGATAAAATTCTGGGTGTTAAAGGCTCTAAATTCAATCACTGACAAAGCAGAAGCAAAGTCGCTGACAAGCAGGAACCTGCCCTGCAATAAGCCTTCAAAACGCCTGGTGTATGTACTGATATCAGGGAAATATCTCTTAGAATAATCCCTTTTTATTGCCTAAAATCAGCCAAGGACAAATAAAACAGAATGCTTTTAAAAAGTGCGTCAATAGAGCTGACCCTTAAGCTGTCCCTTGCTACCGATAGACATTTAATATAAACTACATTCTTGTAAAATTCAGGCGATGTAGAAAGCATATTACTTGAGAAATCGTCTCTTTTGGAAAAGCATTTGCTTTATTCACATTTTTTTTTAACCAGTCTCAGACATTATAAAAGATTAACAAGTTCCTGCTTTTTCAATGACCCTCTCATTTCTTTAAGCAATGCTGTATCTAAAAGTAGACTTCATTAGAAATAGTTTCCTGCTGTCGAATTCTTTTAATCTGGCATTTCACGGGATTAAGACAGTGTCATTTCATTATCATTATACCAGATATTACAATAGCTGAGAGGTATTTAATGCTTGTACATTATCTCTTTTTTTTTTACCAGCTGTACTGCATTTGAAATATTTAATCTTCAAATTTAGGCATAAATGGGTTTAGTAGACATGAATAAAAGTATGAAACATTAGTGTGCCATGCTAAATATATAATATAATGAATTATTACTTAAATGTGTATTTATACAAACACATAAATGAGCTTACATTCATTTGTATGTTTAGGAGTAGCAAGGGTCACTGTGTTAAATCAGCGAAGGTGACTTAATTAGAAAGATAATAGATTTGATACGGACATTATCAGTGAATGGTATCATTCTTTTCAAACCGAGTTGGTCCCCAAGAGCCCTTTTATAGTGGTTTAAGAGTGTTTTTATGTAAAGTGTTGTTCTTGAAATGGAAACCGATAAGTTTTGGGTCTAAGGCTTGTTGTTCTGAGAGAACAGGTGGTGCTGATCCACGCTGTATTAGGTTTAATTCATGTCTTGCCAGGAACGAGTGTCCATGCCAGTTAACGCACGGGTGATTTATTGGATGTCTAACAGAGCTGGCATGGTACAAGAAAACAGCAAAGCAGTCTTGTCTTGCTGAATTTACCTTTAAAAGTCTATAAATAAATAAATTCATTTTAAAATAAAAAAAAAAAATGCGCAAGAGACCAAAATGCATTTTTCATATATTTGTCTATAAATATTTGTTTCTTTACATTATTACATTCTCTCTTTCTCTCTCTCTCTCTCTCTCTCTCTCTCTCTGTCTCTCCACATATATATTTTGTGGTCTACTATCCTCTTACAAAAGGACCAGCTGGAAGGCAAAAGCTAGTAGTGACTCAAAAGTAATTGGAATCAAAAAATAACTACCGACTCTCCACTGATTGGGATGACCGCCAACTCATTTGAATGTCACTCAACAACCATAGGACGGCATCAAGTGACCTATACAAAAAGAATGGCAAATGGCAGCTGTGGTGAAGAGCACGGCAAGGACGGTTCGAAACAGGGCTGAAGTTGTGCGAAGCTAGAAAAAAAAGCCCTTCATCGATGAAAAGCAAAGAAAAGCCAGGCTGAGGTTTGCAAAAGACCATAAGGATTGGACCACAGAGGTCTAGAGTAAGGTCGTCTTCTCTGATGAGTCCAGCTGGTCGTAATGGTTGAACAGAGACCCGGAGAGGTCTGCAAGCTACGTTGTCTCACAAAACACTGTGAAATTTAGCGGAGGGTCGGAGATGAACTAGGGGGTGGGGTTCAGAGAGGCTGGAATAAGGGCACATTAGTCTTTGTGAAGGCTGCATTGATCAAGACACGTACAAGGTTGTCCTGGAAGAAAACTTGCTACCTTCTCCTCTGACTAATTATATTTACATATACAACAATAATCCAATTTTACTTTGATTAAGAATCTAGCATGTAAGCTGCGATTTTTGATTACCTTACAGTAATCGAATTAGGAGTATTCCTATTCTAGTCGCATTATTGAAGTACAGTATAGACATTAATCACACTATTACTTTTTCTTCTAAAGGGTTGGGTTCTAAAGGGTTCTAAACGCAGGATGGCGCTGCTTGGGTATGATGTGTGCCATTAATATTGTCTTATTTAGAATAAGGCAAATAGTTAGATGTACGTGGATGTTCATATGAACGTAGTCACTGTTACCCGGTTTTGTGGGGTTTTTTTCCAGCAGGACAATGCTCCATTCACAGCCAGGTCAGAAAAGGTTTCAGCGGAGGACCACCAGATCAAGACAATGTCACGGCCAGCCCAGTCTTCAGATCCGAACCCCATTGAAAACTGGAATGTGATCAAGAGGAAGATGGAGGGTCACAAGCCATCAAATGTGGCATAAAGTCGTCCTAGAGCAATGTGAAAGACCATTTAAAATTGTGAAGAAAAATCAGATTTATTCCACCAACTAATGATTTCTGTACACATTATATTGTGATGTTTAAAAATGATTATATGAATGTGTTTTATTTTGCCCAGTTGTCATTTTCTGCAAGCAAATGCTCTACGCGACAAAAAGTTCATTTGCAATTTGGGAAAAATTTCAGTAGTTCATAAACACATACCTATAAATAGTAACACTGCAGAAACGGATAATCTTGCAGTGGTCTATTACTGAAATACAAAATTTTGCTTTAGAGTTAGAGAGAGATGAAGCGATCCTCAAATCTCTAAGCTATTCTTGTCTCTACGCTGTAAATATAAATGTCATTTTAACTGTAAAAAAAGTAAGTTCCTGTACTATATATACAGGCAAAAACTGTAAAGCATCCAACCAGAAATTTTATGTAATTTTACAGTAAAATCCTATTAATTCTACAGTATTTAGAAGCAAACAGAACAAATCAATTTATAATTTAGAGTCAAAACCTGAAAACTGATATTCCCATAACTCCCTGCATGACACTCCCCCATTTGAATGTATTTAGCTTTTTTTTATCGATTTTTGTTATCACTTATGTATATTTGGGCTTTATGTTACATCTTCTGTTGTTTAATGAATGTTTACTGCATTGTTTAATTGCCGTGTGTTAACATGATAGTGTTTTGTGTTTGCGTGAATGACTCTATGTACTTCTGCTTGTGGTCGAGCTGCTTATGATGAGCTTGGATTCTCCATGTGGCTTTCTCTTTTACTACCAGCATTATTATGGTGCTCGCCAGTATGTTAAAAGGTACGAAATAGAGGTGTGCGTTGTTGTATTTACTGGTTTACATAGCAATTTTCATGTTTGTAAATTGCAGTTTTATACGGTAAAATTGACTGTTTTTTGCAGTAAATTTATTTTTCTGTATTTTTTTTACAAATCACAGCTGCCAATCGTTGTTTTGCAGCGTAGATTTGGCTCGGGTCTGTTCTTCAGTCTAACTCCAAGGTAGTTTTATCTGTTTTATCGCCCACCAGGCATAAAAATCGAGCGCAATAGCACATTTCCTCAACAAGCTGTTTGATATTAGGCATTCAGGAAAATTTATGCACCAATGTTTAATGCTTATAGTGTAAGAGATTTGTTCAAATCCCCTAAGTATGAGCAAAAGTAACAGCAATGCTTTGCTTTATCGCGCACCACTAATGACCGGCTACCAGATCTCTCTGCTCAGTGGTACAGAAACTGTTTAATGCAGTTAATAACTGAAAAACTAGGATATCCATTTATCATGCTGTACAAAAATGTGTCAATAGCAGGTGCAGGTGCAGTCTGCTTTTAATCTTTCTGAGGTTTTTTTCCAGGACCGAAATACATCAGGTTGTTCTGTTCTCCTGAAAATCGCTCTCCGAAGTAATCTTTCAAAAGCAACCTTTGTGTAAGGCGCCGAGAGGAGGCCAAATGTCACGTCCACAAGATTGATGTTGCACAAAGTGTTTGAAGGCTGTGACCATCTGTGAACACGGATTCATAACTGTGCCTGTGCAGCATCTCCTTCCATTCGCCCGACTGTTAGTCAGACATCTGAGGACGGAGGTGATGCTGAATGATATCTGGCGGCTGCACGGCGAGAGCTCTGTAATTATGACTTCATCAGTTGCAGATGATGAGCAGAGTGCATTTATGAGCTTAAAAACGCTTCCAGTGACTCATCCTCCATCTACCTCGAACAAGAAGGTTTGTTGAGGAATGTCATCAGGGATGAGCTGAAACGAACACGCCGGAGACGACGAGTCGGATGACCTGCTATAGCGGGATTCAGATGTTTAGATAATTTGCCACTCTCGCTCGTATTGCAGTCTGTAAGCGCTGGCCTTGTTATTTGGCTCAAACATCGTAGGTCAGTCTGAATCATTAATGTCACGGAGAATAAGCAGTCTCGAAGCCTATCATCAAAATGAAAATGCAATGAAGAAATCAATGAAATACCAGAAAAAAGATGAATGAGGGATGCCTCCTGGAGGTTGTGAACCCAGAGTTTTTTAAGCTTTTTGATGCCGTGGACTCCCTTGCCACCTTCCAAATATATTAAGGAAACGATACATTTATCTGATTCACGAGGAACTATTTATACTGTGAAAAATACAAACAAAACATGTAAAAAAAAAAAAAAAAAAACTATATTAGTTAATATTAGAAATGTTTTATTTTGAATATATTTTATTTGATGTTATTTTATTTTGTTAAGAGTTAGAGATTAATTGCATGAATGACAGTATAATAAAATTAATTTTAATTATTTTAAAATAATGATTTTTATTTCTTTTATAATGTATTATTATTGTTATTATTAGTATGCACTTTAGCATGTTTAATAAAATATAGCTATTATAAGTCTACTGTTGTATATATATATATATATATATATATATATATATATATATGTGTGTGTGTGTGTGTGTGTGTATATATAGTCATAGCCTGAGAAATGCTATAATACTGATGTTTTCATGTAACATTATATATATATATATATATATATATATATATATATACATATATATGTGTGTGTGTGTGTGTGTGTGTGTCACGTTTAAACATCAGTAATGTTATAGCATTTGTCAGACTTCTTTGATTTCGATATAAGAAACTCAGTCACAAAGGCAAGAAAATGCATATTATATTAAAATTATTATATCATAATATCTGCTACATTTACTGCAACATTTTCAAAAATACTTTGTCATTTACTGTCTGTGGTCACTGCTCAGTTTGATGGAAAAGAGCAGCGTGGACGTCCATCTAACCATCTCCTTTTGTGCTTTAGAGAAAAAAAATTCAATCCTGCAGGTTCGTAATGATATAAGGGTGAAACTAACAAATTTCTTTTCTACTTCCAATATTTCTGTAACACAGTTTCCTTTTCTCGGTTTTTCTCAGTCTAAAATGCTGCTATCAGTTCATGGGCAGGCGAGCTCTTTAGATCTTTCTCAGAAAATCTCTTTTCCTCTGTCAGAATGGATGAGAATGTATTACTGCCACGAATGACCCTCTGCACCTGCCCGCGTCCCCTTGAGATGTCTGGAGGAGCGAGGTGATGACAGTAACAGAAACTAAAGACAAATAGAGTCTAGAGGTGCTGTACAGTACGTGCCGTCTGCAAACTTTCGTGACTGACTTCTAGCTTCCGTGGCAAAACGTTACTCAAGCTATCAACGTACGTCTTTGCTAGTTTGGTTAGCGGTAAGAAGCAAGTTTTCAGGGAGACGTGTTTCTTCTAATTAGGGCTGCTGCGGCGCAGATTCAAATCTGCTGCGTGCCACAGAAAAGATAAAGGAGCGAGGTCTTGACTGTTGAAAAACGCACTGTTTGCGAAATTAGCGCCTTTAGGTCAGAGAGGACCGTTCTTTAGTTCTTGACAGTAATGAGAGGCTGCGCTCGTTAAAAAAATCACGGCGTCGACTGGCGAAACTTTCCAGGCTCGGGCGGCGACTTAGCCTAGCTTAGTTTTAACATGTTATACAACGCTAAACCCAAAGCTAGCATCCGACAGAGAGTTTGCGGAAGCTATAAAGTCTAGCATATGAATCAATCTCCTGTTTTTAAATTGGTATACGCCAGCCAAAAGAAGGTTTATTGTGCTCGGCGTCGCAGTAAACAGCTCCGAGAGAGACTGCGCACCTTTGTTTGGGTATGTGAACGTAATTGCTTTTAAAAGGGAAAATGAATCCCGCTACATAACAGCTAAAGCCATTAAAGCATTAGAAGGCTTTATTATCGAGGCTGCTAACGGTTATGAATAGCTTCTCTTTGGGCTTCTTGAGTTTGCAGATCATTCATAGTGATTAGCCTCCAGACAAGGCGATTTGACGTGAGCGTTTGAATAGAATTAATGGAGGACATGTCTAAAGTAAAAAGCTTTTTAATCAACAAGCTGCTCTTTCTTTCCTTTGCTAAATGGGCACTAGAGATGATCATTGTACGCCAGACATATTGTTGGGGTCCATCTATTCTGAATAATCAAGAAAGAAAGGCAAACAGAAATGTCCCTTGCTGAGTTTGGATGTCTGCTAACATTTAAGGCCGCTTTTGTGGGAAACGAAGGATATTCGTTTCTGTCTCGTATAGCTATACGCTGTCTCACAGTGAGAGTCATTGTCCTAATCATGGTATCGGATGACAACACAATGTAATAAAGTTGGCTTGAAAGGAGATGGGGTTTCTTTTGCACAATCTCTCCATTTGTTCGGCTTAATCTTGAGCCCTCGGAGGGAAAAAACGACAGATCGGTGAAGTCAGGCTTGGGTCATCTTGGTTTCTCATGATTAGTTAGGTTTAGGTGAACGTGGAAGGACATTCCCTCCTATTTCTGCCGGTGTTTGGCACACATGAAGCTATCGGCTAACATGTTTGGCAATTGTCGACCGGGTCTGGCGGGGTTTGCTGACATCACTTTGGGGCTTTGTGGGTATGTTACTCTGGTGGACCAAAAACAGACTTAATGTCTTTTCAAAATACATTTTATTATACGTATATTTAATTACAGACAAGAAATAAGTCAAACACTTTGGAAAACTGACCTAAAATGGCAAAATATAACTTTTTGGTTGATTTTAAGGTAGATTTACATGATAACAGTTTTCTTTATACATTTTATTTAGAACTAGACGACGAGTAAGCAGTTCTAGCAAAAAAAATTGAGTTAAAATGTAAAATAAATACTGTTGGCATGCTTTTTTTGGGTGCTTTTAAACGAGGACTGATTCCTTGCTGTATTTCTTTGTTTTAGGCTATTTTAAGCAGTTTGGAAGAAAAAAGAATTTGTATAGTGAATTCTTTTAATAGTTTTTTTATGTATAGTAAGCAATTTTATAAAATCTGGAAGATTAAGAGAAAATGCTAAAATATAACTTATTTCCTGATATTTTTCATAAAGATTTTAGGGAAAGTTATAGGGAAGAAAATTGGGTTAAAATGTCAAATATTAAACTGGGGATATATTTAAATGGTAATTGATTCCTTAATGCACTTTTTTTGTTTTATGCCATTTTAGGAAGAAAACATTTTTTTATAGTGAATTTTAAAAGGAATCTTTTCATAAACAAAGAGTAAGCGATTTTATAAAAGCTATTTGGAAAATGAAAAGAAAATGGCAAAGTATAACTTGATGGCACGAGTTTTGATGTGAATTTACCTGATAGCATATTCCTTGTTATTTTATATATTATTTAAACCTTGGCTGCATTTAAATAATTTATTTATTGATGTACTTTTCAGTTTCATTGTCATTTAAACCAGTTTTTGGGAAGAAAATATAACTTTAAACTAGTACTTTATGAGGACATTAATTAAAGCGATAGCTTAGTCTACCCAAATAAGAAAATTATGTCCTTATTTTATTTTACCTAACGTACCAAACCAAACCTATTGGATTGTGTTATTCTGTAAAAAAAATATATCACACAATAAAGTCCAGTGTTGTTTTATAACCCAAAAAACTGTTGAAAATATTTTTTTCTGCAGAAGAAACGCAGCCAACCTAATGATCTAAACAACATTAGGGTAAATAAATGATGGTAGAATTGACCTCTCACTTTAATGAGAAAAAATGTTAATGAAACCTTACTTGGCACAGTTACTGGCACAAGAGTACAACGTCCAAGTGGCCGAATGGGTTTGTTTCACCTTTTAAAGGTGAGAAGTGAAACTTGAGGCCCCTATTGGCTCCTCAGGAAGTCTGCTTTTGTAGGTGAGTGAATGGTGTCTATTGGCTTCCGAGTGTGTGTGTGTGTTTGTGTAGCAGATGCTGGAACCGGTGGACAGAGGTGGCGGCGGCAGCTGTCTGATGTCCGTAATGGGGCTCATGGGATATCTTTATGAAAACACACAGCCTCTTATTACGATCATCATTACAAAACATGAGCTCATTCAACTGGACCAAAGCATTCTGAATACAAATACCACAGACTCTCTCATCCACCGCCATCTAAAATCAACGAGTGCGTGTGTAGACATATGTGTTGTTAGCATTAATGTCTGAATAAAAACATATATCCTTAGGGCTCATCATTAAGCATTTTTGCTGCTGGTCTGTTTGACATGTAATTAATGATTTTAATTGCCCTCCCAACATTTTCACGGTCACAATGTTGGGAGGGCAATTAAAATCACGATGAAGTCATGATGAAAAAATTATACGTATTAACTTTCAGCAATGCTTTTTTAGGTTTGCTACAAAATATTACAGAGAAATATTTAAAGGGTTAGTTCACCCCAAAAAGAAAAATCTGTCATTAATTACTCACCCTTGTGCTGAGTAACCCGTAAGACCTCCGTAACATCTTCAGAACACAAATTAAGATATTTTTTAATGTTTTAATGAAATCTCCAGCAAAACTAAAATGATCCCACTACCAAACGTAAATACATCGGCAAAACAGGATCTGACATCAGTAAATGTTTTTGTTTTTTTGGCGGATTATGCCTTTTTTTTTTTTTTATAGGAAAGATCATAGCTGACAGGAAGCGAAACGGAAGAGAGAGATGGGGGACAGGATGAGGAAGGGTCTGCAAGCCGGGACGAGGCCACCGCCGCAGACCATTAAAAACACCTTCATTTGTGTTCTGAAGATGAACGAAGGCATACAGGTTTAATATTTTCATTTTGGGGTGAACTAACCCTTTAAAATGTAACATTTGATTTTGAAAACGTGGCCTTAAATTGACTGTACATGTCGAAATGAACACCTGAATTACTTTTAAATGAATCCTGCTTTAAATGGTTTTTACAAGAGACTCTTCAGATCTTTCTGTTTCCACATTTCTTAACATCAGACTGTTGTACCCATTATGCCAACTCTGTCTGGCTAATTGTTTGAAAACTATGACTTTCTTTGTTCCAACAAGCTTTGATTCCTCTCTTACTCCTTGTATTTCATCTACAAAAGCTTAATTCTGCAAACGACATTCTTTTTGCCTCTTTCTCAGAAGCAGATAGACACATTCTTGTGTTCATCACTCAAAGTCAAAGTAGGTATTATTAATTAAGACTTAACAATACTGCTTGGCTGTGCTTGAAATTTAAGGAGGAGCCATAATATAATATGCTATATTGGTGCCATTAGCTTTAATTTTTCATTACGGATCTCATTTGAATATTTAATGTAAAGTTTGCTTAGCCAAGGTAAAAAAAAAAAAAAAAAAAAAAAAACTCCTCCAGAAAAGCAGTTAAAGCAGACGAGCGAATGAATTTATTCTGCTTTCCACACACACAGACCAGAGTTTCATTTAGTTTCTAGTCCATTAGCTCTCCATTTCATTTAGGGCCTTGTCTAATGAATGTTGACATTGTATCCACTCTCAATCCGAAGCGTTTCACCGTCAGCCCGCCGCGACTAGAGTCAGGTTCAACGCATCCCTCTTTGAAATTCAACACGCGGGGCTTACATCGATACGATCACCCTCACACATGCCATCGGACACATGTTCACTTTGATATCTGTCCTTTTTGCGCCGAGCAGATTTGTACAGGCCTCAACATCACAACAAACCTGGCAATTAGATGTCCCTGCTGTCCCAGACACAACATTATAAAACTGTTTAATATGTATAAGGATCTGTTTGTTTTGTTCACCACCTTTCAAACAAACAAAGGATAATCCACCCATAGAATATGTCATTGTAATGACCTGACACCATTCATTCTGAAGATGCGCTTCGTCAAATCATGGACGTAACTTGTCACGGGCTGCTGCTCGCAGCTGACTGAAGGCTCTTCCCTCACTTCTGAATGCAAAGCTCAGCGCTGAGGTCAGTGGAAAGTGCTGAGGTGAATCTTACAAAGGAATAGCTGGGTCGTTTTTTTTTCCGCCTAAAAAAGATGATTAAGGTTTTTTTTTTGCATTGTGAAATCATTTTCAAGACAAGCTTATTTTTGTCTTTTTACTGGAATGGCATTGCTCAAAGTTTGGGTACAGAGGTTTAAATACACTTTTATATCTTAAAAAATTAAATAAAGTGGGGATGGAGGTTTAAATACACTTAACCGTCATAAAAATGGATGAAAATTAAGTAATAAATCTTAAATAGGCATTTTCTTCATGTGTACAAAAAAACCAAACATTATATACACACACACACACACACACACTATAAAAATCCCATAAAAAGGATAAAATTCTGCCAGCTGGGGTGCAATAAAAGTACCATAAAATTATAATGGTTTTAACATAACTGTAATTTGATGTTGTCAAATAATGGAAATATCCCATAAGCTAGGGCACCAGATTAAAAAAACTTTCCTGTTATTTTCATATCAATTTATTAAAAACACTGCAATGCTGTTCCATCAAATTTATTATTTAACATTAAAATATTTCTATGTACAATATTTTATTTACAGAATGCTTATTAAAGATTGTGTGTGTGTGTGTGTGTGTATATATATATATATATATATATATATATATATATATATATATATATATTATATATATATATAAATTCATTTACAATTGATTACAGATACTTATTATAATATCTATCTATCTATCTATCTATCTATCTATCTATCTATCTATCTATCTATCTATCTATCTATCTATCTATCTATCTATCAATTTCAGTTGAGGGAAGGAAATTTAAACAGGCTTAATTTTCATGAAAAAGTACAATATTAATAATAAAAATAACAGACATTTAAAAATAATAATAATAACTTAAAATAATAATATAACTGAACTATTATTGTTCTTCTCCATTAATTTTATTTTATTTAGCATTACTAACAGTTGGAGTAGATGGGGAGTTTAAATATGCTTCCCCCGTGAAAATAAATATTTTTCAAGTCAAACAAAAGATGTTGACAGAAACACGTACTATACATCACGTTAAACAATATCAGAACCAGCATTTGGTTCTCATCACGTTTTTGCCTCCGGAACCCTGAAGCTCCAGTGAGCTAATGGCGATAAAGTCTTTTAATGTGAAGTGTGAGACTGTACTCTCACGATTTCACACTTAGTGAGAAACAGAGTTATTATGATCTCCTGTGCAGAACTCAAATCCTTTAATGATAGTTCTGGTGAAGCAAATGAGTCAAGGGCCATTTTAAAAGCTCTTAACCTCTAATTATGTTAGAGGTGAACGGATCCACAAAAGCACCGCTGTGGTCATCTGAAGCCGTGGCCTCTTGGTCCATTTCTCTTTGATAAGACACAATGATGTGGACACTTCCCAGAAGCAACATCAAACCCAGAGACTAATGATCACCACCTGCTTGGGTCCTTTGCTATAAAGAACGACACTGATGAGACAGGCTGTTCTTTTTCCTTTTCAATACTGTCCTTTAATAAAACAAGCCCACAAATTCAATATTTGATTGACAAAGCTCTAATTATAGAAGACTGTTAGTGGCACAGGGCTTTCATGAAGCCCACACCAGACATTTCACATCTTAAAACAGGGGCAAAGCTGAAGGATGGTGAAGCTTGTAGATTTTGAGCAGTATGTGCTCATGAAAGACTCTCTTTCACAACGGAAAGGCATTGTGTCACTGAACTGGAAGTTTCTATGCAGCTTCAAGTGGATGTTGATATACATTTCCAGATTTCCAGATCAATAATTCTTCTTTTTTAAATGTTCCTTCCGGAAAATCCTACTGTGTCATACCATTCAGCTGAGACTATATTCACAAAAAGAAAGAAAAAGAAAGGCAATGGAAATGATAAGTTTAAAAACAAGTTGGTAAAAAAAGTAATGTAAAGTAACTAGTAAAGTAACTAGTTTTCATCAAAGAATCACACATACATTACAAAAAAGAAGTATATATATATATATATATATATATATATATATATATATATATTGTTATATATATATACATATATATATATATATATATATATATATATATATATATATATATATATATATATATATATATATATATATATATATATATATATATATATATATATATATATATATATATATATATATATATATATATATATATATATATATATATATATATATATATATATATATATATATATATATAGTGAATAAAAAAATATTGCCCTGCATTCCAGTTAATAATATCAATCAAATTGTAGTCGGGTTATGTGATCATGAAATGTATATGATTTATAGTACATATATATTTAATGATCATGTGCATTCTCTGGAATCAAGCCCATGATCGCATGATCACATGATCAGTATCACTGTAAAATGCTACAGACAGAGCTACACAAACCTGAATTATGACACAGATAAAAGAGTACAAAACATTAATATGAAAACTTCCTTTTGCGATAAAGGTGCAATTGTGGCATACGCTCTGATTTGGAAAAGCGGCCTATACAGCTTATTGGTTGGAGGAAAGGAGTTCTATAACCTTTTTGGACGATTTAAATCACATTACACTTGTTATAGTGTAGGTTTTCGAATCCCAAAAAATAATTGGCTCATATGAGTCACTTGTTTGTGAATCAGACTACACCGCTCACGCTGCATGGTTTGCGTACAGCTCGCGAGCACAAGCCAGCAGAATGTTTCTGTCATTTTCTTATCTTCCAATTACGTGCCTCCGTTTAACACTCGGGGTCAGGAGTTTTGTTCAGCAAAGCCCTGCTAATAATACTTTCTGTAATATACCATACGTCAAAAAAAAAAAAAAAAAAAAAAAAGTCAGCTCTGGCCTTTTGAAGACGCCGGCTAACACCTGCCTTCAAAGCTTCGATTAAATATAGCACGCTGAAACTTTGCTCAACATCCTTCCAAAGTTTATGACAGCTTCAAAGACAGGTTCATATCAGAGTAAAAGAAAAAAAAGGCCTTCAGACAAAGCCAAGTAAGTACGGCGAAGTCACTAAAAAAAGCTATTATAGCATAAAATATCAATATCACACAATGAACCTACAAGATATGAAAATCTGATACTGAATATTAAACATGTCCTTTCGGAGCAATGCAAAGTGACTAATCTGAATGGGCAGGAAGGAAATTGGTTTATATTCAAATATGCTTGAGTGAAAGGAGATTAGAATACAATACATATTCAAATGCTAATGTGGCACATTTGTCTGTGAGGCAGTGGGCCATACTGTTTGACTCTCCTCAACATAACAAGTGCTAACTCAGGCAGGAGATTAGCAAGTGGAGTGTTTGTGAGAGTTGGGTATGTGTGCCGCTTCACTTTTAATGTGTCGCAGGCGCCCGCTTCAAGCAAGGACCTCCAATACAATTACACAGCGTTTGCATTCGCTGTATTATCAATGCTCAGCCAGAGAGAATGCTGGGTAATGGGACTAATTAAACCGCTGGGTGGAGGTGTTTTGCGGCACGGTAATAAAGGTCCGCGCTCGTGAACGCTTTTTATTAGAAATGTACATTCATATGCAGATGCGCGTGGCCGAACTGTGTAAATCCGAAGACGTATCACTACAGCGCCTGAAAGCCTGCTGTTCTTTACGGTCTTATTTGAATGACCTCACAGGCCCCGTGGATAATGTGCCAAGAGGTTGCGGAGCTGTATGGGAAAAAAAAAAGCCATTGTGTTGCTAAAATAGCTCTGTGTAGCTTTTTCGGATTGGCTTGAGTGAAATGGCATCAAGAAAAGAAAGGAGAAGCAAAGAGAGAGAGAGAGAGAGAGAGAGAGAGAGAGAGAGAGAGAGAGAGAGAGAGAGAGAGAGAGAGAAAAGGAAGCATTTTGATTTGTTTTAACATTATGTACTGCAATACAAGAAAATTATTATTGTAGTTTTAATTAACTTAATTAGGATTGAATTACTTAATTCAATGAAGAATACACTTAACCCTAACACAGTTAACTCTGCCACATTGAATGCATACGTGTTTTTAATTGGTTGAGGTATCTTCTTTTGAGTCTGCTAATTGACTTTTTATTGATGCTGATGATTTAACATTACTGATACTGAATTACATACATATACATGCAATAACTTTATTATTATTATTATTTATTTCTTGTTTCATTTAGGGGTCAAGAAGGCTATTTACACACACACACACACACACACACACACACAGATGATGAAATTAAAAACATAAACAACATTTATAAAATAATTGTAATTGACCATAAAATGAGATGAACTACCACATTTAAAACATGAAATAATACAATTATTTTATTTTATTTTGTTTTATTTTATTTATTTAGTATTACTATCAGCTAGGTGATGTGAGTTTAAATATGCTTCACTGTCATGAAAATAATGTCAAAATAATAATAAAAATATTAATAATTTAAACAGGCTTTATTTTTTTAAATAAGGATACCTTAAAATATAAAAATATATATTATATATATTTTGGATTTACCTGCAGATAAATAATTGTATAATAAATTGATATTTATATTATCTATCTATCTATCTATCTATCTATCTATCTATCTATCTATCTATCTATCTATCTATCTATCTATCCATCCATCCATCCATCCATCCATCCATCCATTTTAGACTTTAGAAAGCTGCTAAATTAACTCAAATAACTGATTAATCAACAATTTAGTAGCACAGAATGTCCTCAAATGGGCTTTGATTAAATTTGGGGAGAGGAAAAATAGGGCAACAATATAACAGAAGCCATCCAGTAAAGTAGGAAATGATATTTCATGCCACTTTCCAAAAACAGACCTAAAACACACACATGCACACACAGAAATTCCCTAGTTGAAAGAGGAACGCTCAGCTGCTTTGTGAGCTCTCCATGGTGCTGAAATCTGACTGCAGTCTGGAGCTGCTGGGCTTGGAAATGAAACGCCGAAGCACCATGTGGATTTCAGGTTCAAATCGAACTTTTCACTCTTTTTTTTTGGGTCTGTCGGATGACTTAGAATAAGACGACAAGCAGATGGGAGCCTCATATTAATTTGATAGTTCTAGGGCATGAAAATCCTAGTAGTTTTAGTCTCGTAATTGAAATTTGCTACGATTTTTCATTATAACTCTTTTAGCAGCGTAGTGCCACACTGTATTTGAACGGCGCAGATGCAGAAGTCATTTAAAACTTAAATTAATAATTAAAACAGATAAGGGCTGTAATTTAGATAACCCAGCTAATGAAGTTGGAGATAAGAGTTTTCCCATTTCCCAACTGCTTGCTATCAGCACAGATAAGTTGTAAATGGGATAGAAACACAATTCGATTAATTCGTTCTCGTTGTCATCCCTTACTGGATGTCCTTTCAATTATATTTCAACTATTGCAACTATTCACAGAATGACCTTCAAATGGTTTGTAAAGTGCGATGTAACGTTTAATTTTATTTTTTGGAAACATACTCTGTGCATAAAGTGCACTTCAGTGCATAGACAAGCAAACAAATACTGTTTATTTTCTCATCAGTGACCAACCTCATTTCACAATGGTCACGATTGTGCAACCTCCTCTATATGCAAATGAGCCGCTGATACACTTTGAAATCGCTCTCTTCCTTTCTCGGCTCCACAAAATCTACTTAGATAGGGCTTAGTAGGAAATATGGATATTCTATATCTCAATACTTGCATATTTCTTGTAAGTGTTCATTAAATTAGACCATTTTGAATTTTGGAGTCAATGGATCTTTGAAAAAGTTTTACATCGATACACTTAAAAGGACAGTTTTGAATCAGAGTCATAACTATTGTTCTGAATCTAAATCTGAACTGATTCAAAATGAATTCAACTTGCTAATCTCATTTTATTTAATAGTTGATAATAGGACTTAGTAAAAAATAAGAATATTCAAATCAATCCCAAAAGGAATCATTTCTTTTGATTCTGAATCTGCACTGATTCAGAAACAATCAAACTTGCTAAAAGGCCATAATTTCAAATTGCTTTGTTATAATTCTGATTCAAACCACTGAATCAGAGTTTTGACTCACTATGTTTTAGCTTATTTATTAGCTTATATAGGATTTAGTTTATATTTTATTTACTTTTTTTAATATTTACATATTTTAAATGATTATTATTAATTATTTCTTTTATAAACTATTGTTTTAATAGGAAAGCACGGTGCTGCTTTAGACGTTTCAGTGTATATGAAGGACGTCGCCTATTTAGAATGATCTTTAAGAAACTAAATTGGATACCAAGCAAAAACATTTTAAATATACCATTAATATTCGATATATCATCCAGGCCTAGCAAGAAGACGAAGCCTTATTTACAAGTAAATGAAGCAATACGGGTAATACTGGCTTGTTAGTGTCTTACTCCTTGTTGCAATTAATGTTTAATTTGGAAATATTTCAGCCCAAGTGCAACAGCATTAGGAAAAGCAAGTGCAATCTGTTTACTTAAGTTTCTAAAGCAGCTATTTCAGCTTTAATGTGGAATGCAATATCACTGCCTTTCTTGGATTAACAATGCCTTCCATTGTTCTTTTTGGCTCCTATTTTTTTGCTGGACAGTACCAGGCTGATTGGAATGAAATTGGACTGCTAAGACAGAGATGTCGAGGAGTTTAAGAGAGTGAGTGAATAAGAGAGAGAGGGGAGGAAAATGAATGGCGAATGAAAGAGAATCAAATTAGAATGCAGAGAGTAAAGAAGGTAGACGGACTGCTGAAAACTGATGGCGGTAACAGAGTGAATCTAATTTGAAGCTCACCAAATGAGAAAAGCCGAGAGAAGTGGTCTAACAAACAGCTCTCCTATAACTCCGTTCAGGCACTGGGCTTTAACAGAGTATTTTGATTAGAAAGGGCTCTCCATCGACTCCTGGCTCTTCTGCATTGCATTCACACCTGTCAGATGCATTCATACGCACATCTTCACGCAAATACATAGGTTACTCATGCAAAAGCACGCTCACCGATACTAGCCCTGTCCTTTGAGCTGCGCTGTTATTTTCACGTTTTTTTTTTGACTGAATCCGTCTAGATCAGCAAGTCTGAGGTATTTTTAGCCCCTCACAACAGGAAATTGTGCCGCTGCCTCTATCGTTCCTGTTTGACGAGAGGAAAGGGGTCATTAAAATGAGAAAGCGAATATGCCACAGTGTCATATGCCTGATAAATCATGCCAATGTGAAATCGCTTGATGAAACATGTTGAAAGAGACTAAATGTCAAAGCAAATTCATCCAGTTCTAAAAATATGCATTATATATGTGCGTATAAAATCATGCAAATTATTTGGCTGAAGTTTTTACTGTTTTAATAAAATGTTTATATATATATGTGTGTGTGTGTGTGTGTATTTAGTCAATTTTATTGATTGTTATTCATGTTTTAAATTTGTTATGTATTATTAGTGCTGTCAAGTGTAAATAAAAAGTTTTTTTACATAACATATGTGTGCATAATTGTTTATTATGTATACATAAATACAAACACATGCATGTATATTAAAAAGTTATGTTTATATATTAAATATACATATATACATAAATATACACTCATACATATGTAAAAATTATATATATATATATATATATACACATACACACACATTTTAATATAATTAATTCATCCTATTAAATATTTTTATATTAGATATGAATTATTATTTAAAGTCTAATATATAAATAATGACATTAAATTCATTTATTCATTTATTGAAGATGATGTGCATAAAATAAGATGCATTAGTATGTATTTTTAATCACATATATTTTATATATTCCCCAGCACTTCAACTTACTCCTTTTCATAAACGCTTTATAAGACACTGCTATATATATTTAGCAGTATTAGTCATGCCTTTGTTTCTCTTTTACGTAGAGGACAAGAAAAAGGTGGCACATCTTACCCCCCATCCCATCGTTTTTTGAAACATTTGGAAGTCCAGCAGAGTTTGCAGAAAACAGCATCAAAATAGAGATGCTTTGAACGACGGTACTGTATTTATAAACCTCATATGAGATCATCTAAGTGGTTCAAGGTTACGAAATGACAGACGTGAAGTTGTGTTGTGATGTGTTTACGTCTTTTAGTCTCTTGAGACACAGCGATGCACACAGGGAGCTCGGAACGCTTTAGTTCTCTGAAAAAGCTCTGTGTTTTTACAGTCTCCTGGCATCTGAAGAATCATTTTTATGGAAATCAGGCTGCACCACGCACTTTTAATTTGTCAAACACGCATCATATTGTGCAAAACCTTCCTTGTCCCAGAACTACTGCTAACAAACTGTATCATGGGCATTGGACTCAGCCCGCAGGGCATGTTGGTCAGAATGTCTAATTGTAGATAATGTGACAAATCCACCCGAGGCAAGTCTCCATCTGTGCGACTTCCTGAAAACCGCGAGCATAGGAAGCCTGGCCCACTTCATGCATGCCAGAGTGAAATTTCAACTAACAACCATCAAGAGGAAAGAACAGGATGATGGACAGAATAAATAGGTGGCTTATATATGCTAGAATTTTAGGCCAGTGAGATTTTGCGGTGAGTTAAACGTGACGCTAACCTAAAATGTCTGAGCGATAATGCAAATAAACCGTTGAATCAGAGATCAAATGAATAGTCTGAACTGATTCAAAATTAAACTTGCCTTTTTTGCTGCTAAGAGACACTATCAAAACATACTGTTTCATAAATAACGAGCTGCTTAAATTTTACTTTGCCAGCAAAATCATCTTAAACATACCATTAATATTCTGTGTTTCAAAAAATGCTATACTTTTATACGCATTAATGTTAAGAACCATCATTTCAAAAATGAATCAAAATGAATTCACAATTAAAACAAGCTCGCCATTTTTCGCTACTTAAGTTTAAATCAGAGAGACTATTTAAATATTGTTTTATGAATAATGTGTTTTCAGACATCCTGCTCTTTTAAAACACTTTGCCAGCAAAATCATCTTGAATATGTCATAAATATTAAATAGTTTTTAAAAACTGCTGCTTTTTATTTTACCTTTTTATTTTTTTTATTTTAAGAACCATAATTTAAAAATGAATCAAAACAAGTTTGACATTATCAACCTTGCCATTTCTGATTACTTTTAAAACATATTGTTTTATGAAATGTGTTTTCAGACAACTTACTCGTTTTGTCGAGTTGCTTATATTTGACGTTGGCATTAAAACCATCTTGAATACATATAAAATGCAATGTTTTATTTTACTTACTTTGTCAAACCAAGCATTTTGAGTGACACAAATAAATCGTTGAGTTTTGAATCAACCGAAGTGTGACAAAATGTCTTTTTGCGTGGCTAGACGGGACAAAGTTTCCAATTTTAAAAAAGGGAAGACAGCTTTCATGCCACTTTACTGAGTTGCATCTGGACTTAAAAAGCTGTGCATGAGAACAGTATTCTGAAGCTCCCTACATGTGCAGCATGACATTGATGAAAGTTGCCCTCTAAGCTACCAATCAATGGAGACGTTTAACCTTGTCAGGGTCAAAAGTGCTCTGAAACTTAGTCATTTGTCATTTTACACACTGGTAGTCAGAATGAATGAATGAGCGATAGCAAAGCGAATCATACCAAGGACGACTACACAATGAACGGATTTCTATTTGTCCTCGAAATTCCTCTGAATATATACACGTCACGCTAACCGAACGAGGACCCATGGGTGGTTAACTTCCTCTTCTACAAACAAACAATCAAGCGGAAAACTGATTACCACCATCAAGTCTGTGGCTAGGTTCCACGGCTTTTTATTTCCATTAATGCGGGAAGAAATAGTTAATGAAGTGTTTGCGCTCTGCAACTCCTCCTTTTCGGCATCTGTCGGGGCCGAGAGAGCCCAGCTCCGCAGGACTCATTTTCTGGGAGAGTGGATATTAATTTGCATTAGCCTGTGGGTGAATAGAAACCCAGGCCCTGAAGAAAAAGGAGAAGGCAGGAGGAATGACCATTAATCCTGCGCTGCCCCTGACGTTGCTCCCATTTGGGGGAAGAACAAGATTCATGACTTTACTTAATGCCCCCATTTCAAAAAAAAAAAAAAAGAAAAAAGTTTGGCCAGTAATCAGCGTCATTAGAGTAAGAGCAAGTGTATTTTCAGAGAAACGTATCACACAGCAGCCAGTTCATCTATGACATTGAAGTCATGGTAATATTCAGGCTTCTAAGTATGACAAATTGATACTCTTTTTTTCTTTTCTGGACACTTTGGAATACACAAGCCTAAATTCTTTATAAAATGTGTCATAATTTATAACAGGAATAATCTTTAAGTGTGTGAACGCATTTGCACAGACTCCTTTTATGTTGAGGTTAGTTTATCGTTTTTGACACAAGGGATATTATAGTGAACATTACTGTACACATAATCTTAATGTAGCAATGTTCTTAAAAAGAACTTGCTTCATGAACTGAGGATTCAAAATTCCCATCTTTTGACATAAGAGGTCAACATACTATATAAAACAAACCTGTAAGTTCTAAAACTCAAAGTCAATTTATATTGAAGCCAATCTGCAATGTGTGACCCATATGATGTAATAGTGTGGCTAAACACCGCCTCCGTAGAAGGTCAACGCCTGCTTCTACATCACTGCCCGTTTAACCCCGCCCACCGAACTGTGCAGAAACCAATCTTTTTGATGAATTTTATTTTAAATTATGTTTTTAATTAAGTTCCATTGTCTATTAATTGCCTATTTGAACAGAGCATTCTAATGAGTGCATAAAAAATGTAATTGATAATTTTAATAATAATTTTACTTATTAATTTTAATAATAAAAACAAGTACATTTTTGGATGTCAAAATCTTGATAACATTATAAGGGGACATCAAAGAACAGTACAAAATAAAAAAAAAACAGTTCATGCGCCCTTTAAAGTCAACATGTTTATAGCTAGCAACTGGAATGAAAATCAATTGAAAATGTTATCTTGCCAAACTGTCAAAAAATAAAAGGGATTTGTTTGAAACAGTTTCAGAATATTTTTTACTGAATTGTAGAAACGTACACAAGCTGCAGATGTTTATACTACCATTTATAAGTTTGAGGTTGGTAAGATTTATTTTAGCTGCATTTATTTGGATAAAAACAAGTAGAAACAGTAATATAATTAAATATTATTCCAATATACCATAATTGTTTCAGTTTTCATATAATTTAAAATATAATATTTCCTGGGCCGGAAAAGCGGAAATTTCCCAGTCTTCAGTGTCACATGATCCATCAGAAATCTTGCTGATTTGCTGCTTCAAGAAACATTTTATTATCAATGTTGAAAACATCTGCAAAGTTAAATCGTTTTTGGTTTCAGCCTATACAGAACAAATTCGTGTCAGCTTTGGATTTGTTTTCTACTTACAACCTGTATTAAGCAGCTATTTACCAGCTGTATTAAGCAGGACGTAAATTACTGAAAGAAAAGTGTTTTTGTTGCTTCATAAAAATGCCTGGAAATCTGTTAATTTGACAAATACTGCATCTAATCCCCTTATTTGTGATAAGGTATGCATACAGCGAATAAGTGTCACTGCAGGAAGCAGAAAGTTCAACTCGTTTTCAGCACACCTATTAAATGGACCAGCTGAAAGCGTCATGGACAACATATTATACAAACACTGAATCTGAATCGGTATGTTCTCAGCGTTTAAACGCCCAGATCTCAAACGAAAAGGGCTATTCTGGTGGCGGAAATCAGCTCGGTGGTCATAAACTCTACCTCCGTAGCACAGCAATCAGAGTGAAGCATAAAAGGGTTTTATTACACCACAGCTGGCAGCTGGTTCTCACCCCCTTCATCAGCCATGTTTTACAGCACGCCGGGCCACTCAATAGATGCAATTATGCAAAAATAGCATTCTTTACCTCAGCAGCTTTGACTCAAATATCAAAATATCAGAGAGAACAAACACTTATGCAAACACAGGATGCAGAGCGTTCAAGCCAAAGTTTAGAAACAGACTTTTAAATACTTTGAAATAATTGCGCTCTGATCTCTTACCTGCAGGCAAACAGAGTAGTTCGCGTTTTTTCTCGTATATAAAATATAAAACTGCGGTTGGGTAACATGTCATTTTCCTTAATTTATCTGCCAGTCAAAGCTCTCCCCTGTTGATAAATATCAAATTTAATTCAGTGGTGGCCTTAGCAAGGGTCAGATTCGCTGTTTTGGTCTGTTCGGTCTACCTCAGCATTTTTACGCTGACGGTTTTCATCTGCTGTAATGTCAAACGGTTTCTTTGGTGCTTGGATGTTTCCTGTGGCAATTTATTTAATGCGTTTCTTTTTCTGCTTGCACAAAATAAAAGGGTTTCGCTCCACCTTTGAGATTGATGTGTAAGCATGAATGTTTAATAAAGAGCGCTCTTGCATATAATACAAACTAATGTCAAAGGAAGCTAACCATCAAATGGTTTATACAATGGCCTACTGCGTATTCTGTCAGGGTAATGGACGCATATCTAACAAATACATCAAATATTCAAGGTTTTTAGGTTAAAAGTTTAATTGAAAACATAACTCACTGCGATATTGTGTGTCTGAAAAAACTGGTAAAAGAGCAGAAATAGAAATGATCACATTTGTCACTTCGAAGCAAGTAATTGGTGTTTAGGGTGTCAGAAAACACTATTGTGAACTCTTTGGGACTGAATTAATGAAATAAACAAGCATTGGTGACAAATGTAACATTTTTAAATGGGCATAAATCTACGAACATGACCTTGGTAAATCATATGGCTGAATAAAAAATAGCAGACTTTTTTAGAACTACTAAGAATTCATCTGGCATTCGGCATATCTAATTAGTAGTCCTCTGAAATATGAGTGACCCTGGCATTGAAAGTAAACCTGCAGGTTCTGCAGCCCATGATAAATACATCCTTTGCGTCTTCCATTTTTCTGTCCCCATCTCGTGTTTATGCAAGAAGAGTGGAGTGCTTGCTTTTTGTGTTATTGTCATATAAATCTAACTGTCTCTTGGGCTCTCTGCCATGTAGTGTGAATCACTTTAGTTCAGGTGCAGAGGCTTCAGACAATTTAATCTCACACGATCTCATCAGATATATTCCAGCGGGAATGGACATGCATGCGCCTACACACGTTGCTTGGACGCTTGTGTCCTAAGAATTACCAACCACTCAAGGCTTCACATAAGAAATAGGATTTTTTTAAAAAACACAACTTTCTGATATCAGTGAAGAGATAGTTCACCCAAAAAACTTCTGTCTCTCACCTTAATGTCGTTCCAAGTGCCTAAGACTTTGGTTCATCTTTGAAACACAAATTAAGATATTTTAAAACATTTAATGCCCAGAAAAATAGTAAGGACATCATTAAAATAGTCCATCTGACATCGGTGGTTCAAATATAATATTATGAAGCTGAGTATATTTGTGCACAAAGAAAAGAAAAATATGTGTTGTGGTGCTCTAGTAAACTTTGACTAAAATAGAAAAGAAATTACTGAATTGATGTTATTTTTGTTTTCTTTGCACTAAAAAGTATTAATGATGCAACATGGGCTATTTTAACAATGCTACTTACCTTTTGGGCCTTTAACGTGGGAGTTGAAAAGGGTCAGAAATCTCTCCGATTTGATTAAAAATATAGTTATTTTTCCAAAGATGAACAAAGGTCTGACGGGTTTGAAACGACATAAGTGTGATTTTTCATTTTTGGATAAACTGTTTCTTTGGGTACAGGTAAAATAAATAAATACATTGATAAATAACTGAACACAATACATAAATGTTATAAAATATTGTAAATGAATAAAATATGATCAAAATGTGACATAATTAAAAGCAAAGGAACATGATTTTATCGTTTTTCAAAATCAGGTTAAAATAATATGTTTGTATTGAAATATTTATATTTTTGGTTTTTAATTAAAACAATATTAATGTGAAGTATTTTACTAAATGAGTCCTCAATCTGAGTCCGCTGCAGCATAGATTTGATTTGCTGGTTTTGTCTGGACAGGGGAGTAAAACACTGTATTTTGACACATTATTTTCCAGTTTAATAATGAAAAGCTGCTTTGATTTAAAAAACTAAATAATTAAAAAGCACTATAAAAATAATGGTGACTTGACTAATCTTCATAATAGTATCATTAATGTAAAAGTTTACATATTGTCTAAATATGATACACCTTTGTGGGTTTTTTTACTTTAAAATACCCTTTACAGCATTTTACAGTAAAGTCTTTTTTTTATGTAGCATGAGTGCATGATTTATTCCCTATTACTAAAGTACATTACAATTCACAAAACCGAAGGAGGCAGTCGATAGCTCCTCTCTGGCCTGCTGCAATAAAGTAAAGTGTTGGATTGATTTGTCAGCAGGGAAAGCGGAGGCAGAGGTTCAGTTTTCAGCTAAATACGGAGGAGAAAGTCTCTAAAAGGAGCTTTGGTTCATCCCAGTCGAACCCAGTCTAGTAATTAGAGGCCAGAAAAACACAGCGGACCGACATACGAGCAGTGAAAATGTACAGCCGTGAAGTTATCGAGCTGTTTATTCACACTGAATGAGATCTAAACAGGCTCGCACACACTGAAAATAAAAAATGGGAATTCTGAATGGATTTGGTTCCAAATGAGAATTTCAATGCCCTGCAGCATGTGGGGAAAAGTAGGATGTTTGGTGCCAGAAAACGGTCCTTTCCCTGTGCAGAGGATTGTAATGATTTATCTTGAATGAAGCAAAGTGTGAAAGAGGTTCAAGTGCCCTTATCGGTGGTTGGAGATGGTTGTTTACCGTCTGCACTACATGGTGTGCAATCAAGGGTAGCTTGTAGCAGTCACTGTAATAATACTCTGCTCTTGATCATATTCTCCAGGATGAAGGGTTTTATGCAAGATTGCAAACAAATCCCTATTGGATTCTCATAATTCAACTCTAATGCAGTCTCGCCCGGGTGAGTTAACTTGTATGAAAAGTGGGTGTTATTTGCTATCACCACAGGTCTGACAGAATAATTGGGATGCCGCTGGTGTATAAAATGGAAGGTAATTCCCTCGAACCCCCTCCATATGAGTTTGTGCAGCATCGCATCAATTTTATTACGAGTCCTGGTGTGACTTGACAATATTAGCCATTTAACCTTTCCGGTTGCTAATAGGAGATATCAGGGGAGGGGGAGTGTAATCCAATAACAGGCTGTGAAATGTGTATTTTTGGCCATTTAAATGCAAATGGAGTGGTGCTGGAGGCTGTGAGGGGTTGATGGCTGAGGGCAGCGGTGCATGGTCTGCATGAGACAGGGGTACATGCAATGAGATCAGACGGGCCCAGGTATCACGGAAGGGTTGGGGGGCTGAGTCGGCGTCGGTGGAAGGGAACGGTGGTGACTGTAATGAGCGAAAATAAACATTTCCTGTCCGTTGGAGATGCGATCTAAGGATGATAAATGGAGCGGCCGCAGGTGAGGATGATAAATCGCTTGGCTGGGCTGATTGGGACGTGGCTGGTGGGAAGGAGGAGGGAGGGAGGGAGAGAAGGTGCTGGATATTAGCTGTACTTCATGCTGTGGGGTTGGATGGACAATACCACTTTTATTTTCGTTGTGATGATCACACTGCTAAAGAGATGAAAATCTTGTCCTTATTTACTAACCCTTGTGTCGTTAGCATATGATATTCATTTTTGAGCAAATCCACATTCAGTGACCAAAAAAAAGATTCAGTGACCAAAAAAGCTCCAGGAGTAATCAGTGTGTTTAAATTAAAAATATCAGTTGAAAGAAAGATTCAAGGACTGAATCAGTGTTTTTGAACTAAACAGTTGAATTAATAATTAAGTGACTCCTTAATAAAGACAGTTACATTTCTGAAAGAATCAGCTGCTGTTGAACAAACTGGATGAATTAATGAATAATTTTTATATCACTTTATATCAATGAATCAGTCTTCTGAAAAGATTAGTTGAATGGAAGATCAAATAAAAATCATCTATAAAACGGGTCACTTGTTTCTTTCCTGAATGAATTCGAATGGAAAACGTTGAGTGAAAAATTAAGAGACTCATTAATAAAGACAGTTACCTATTTAGTTTCTTAAAGCAAATGTTTTAAATCATCCATAAGATTATCAATTGCTCTGTTTCTAGTAATTAGTGTTTTTGAATAAATCAGTTGAGTGAATAAATCACTGTTTTATTTATATAGACAGTTACATGTTTTGTTTCTAAATGAATCAGTATTTTTGAAAAAAAGTTGATTCAGTAACTCATTCATACTTCTATGAATTAACTAAATTTCAGTTGAAAGTCAGTTGAAAGATTGAATGAAAGATTCAATGACTCATCCATAAAGACAACACATTTTTTTTACAAATTGGTTGAATCAACGATTTAGCATTGCAAAGTCTCTCTGTGGCTTCTTGTCCTCCTAAAAACCAAACCAACAACAGTACCAGAAGTAATGTTATATCAGCTAGATACAGGGTGTTGTCAGGCGTTCTGTTCATATGATTGAAGCTGGACTGTTTTTTCAGGCAATTTTTGTTTGCCTGTGCCTGTCATTTTTAATTGGAAAACATGGCAAATATTAGGCTACAGTTCAAACGCGACTGGCTCTCGAAAATCCAACAGCTGTCTGGTGACCTGTCATGGCCTTTAACTGCTCTGTACTTGCACTCTGCTCCAACTTTTGCAGAAAAAAGGTAAAAGTCTCTGTGAGAATAAATCCCAGATGAGTCTTTAATCTTCAAATCTGATGTGGAATCGGATGGAATAAGCGGCTCTGGTATTGACATCAGAGTGTGTGTGTGAGTCCATTTAGAGGTACATTTTCAGGCTGATAGAGAGGGTCTGCTCTAATCCCACCCTTGCATCTAACTTCCTTTCTCTGATCGATACATGTTTATTTCTCCCGCATCCTATTGATTTCTTAGGATAAGGAACCAAATAAGATCAACAAAAGCAGAGACATTTAAAACCAGACAAGTGTCTAAAAATGATGCTTGGTTAGGTGGACAAGTCGGAAAACAATGGTGTGTTCATGAAACAGTGAGTAACATTCTTACAGGATGAAAGTAAAGACAAGTGAACTAGGCGCGTGGAGAAAGCTGGTAACATCCTGCACGTTTATGATTCGGATTTCAGTTCATTTTTGGTCAGGTGCTATGAGCATGTTGCATGAAGCATCAATAATTTACCAGATCACTGAAAGATTCATTTTTTTCAGAGAAAATATCACTATTATATTGCTCAAACTTAGGGACTTAGGTTTGGACTTTTTTTACTGCCAGTAAGCGACCACCAAAATTACCTAATGCAAAAAAAAAAAAGATTCTCTTTCCAGAACCAAAGGTCTAATATGTTGGTGCTTAGTGTTTTTATATACAATATATAACTTTGTTTTATTAAAGGTCTATTTATTTTAGTGCTCCTTACCATTCACACCAAGAATGTTATTAATAAAGATAGATATAATAGTGTCCAAAACGATTCATGACAGACAATTTATATTTTTTTCAAACAATTTTGAACTGATTCCAAAGATATAACAAAATGTTATTCATATAACAAGTATTGTAGAAGCTAGAAGGCATATGATAACGTATGATGTCATAGTAGTGGTGTCCCAATTTGTAAGTAAATATACTGTGACGAGTCGGCTGCCCCTCCTCTTTATTGTCACCATCACCCCGTCCTTTATTCGCCGCCCTTCACCAGGCTCCCGACGGGAGTGGGTGTGTTCGAGAGGAGGGCGTGGTATCGGCCAGGTCTGGCGGCGTGTGACGAGGCACACCTGAAGGGGATTTAGCCTTGTCACCGCCGCCGTTAAATGCCCTGCGCGCCTCTCCTCGGGAGACCGGTCTCTTCCCCCGTGCATGCACGCTGGTGTCCTCGTGGGTCCAGGAAGGGTGCGTGAAGGAGCTCGTCCCGCCGCTAGACAAGCGCGTCGTGGGACCCGTACAGTCCAGGCGACGACTGCACCCGGATACGGCTGACGGGCCAGGATGCCGAGCCGTTAAATCCTAAATCTCTGACGACCCGGAGGAAAGAAGCGACGGAGATGCCGCGGAAGAAGCCGCCGCCCTCGCGCCCCGAACAGGAGAGGGGAGCGCGTGCGACCGCCGGACTCCGCCCCTTACCTGGACCCTGCCCCTGGAACACTACCTGACCTTCCACAATCCCAGAAGCACAACGAGGGCACCAGTTTCCCCTTTATTTGGACACTTTTCCCTTGGACACTTTATTTTGTACTATTTTTGTTAATAAAAAGCCTCCGAGGCCTGACGCCACGCCCACTGTGTCTGTCGTTGGCTCCTCCCGTCACAGTGGTGGAGAATGCAGGCAAGGCGGAGCTTAGACGGCACAGTTGGGCGACATCTGATGACGTCATCCCCTCTCGCTGGTACCCATGCCGGGACGGAGGAACAACGGAGACTCGCTCCCAGCCACCAGGAAGGGTAAGTGACGCTTGCGTTTACTGTCATTTACCCGGTGGCTGGTTGAGCATGTCGACTAATTCCCGGTTTCTCTGTCCCGGTGCGAGAGGGGAGTTGCCCGGAGAGGAATCCCTGCCCCGCCCACTCCGACCGCTGGAGCCTGGTTGAGGAAGGTAGCACTCCTGCGTGGGCGGCGACCGCCTGACGGGGTTGACGCTTGGGGAGGGGAATGTGACGAGTCGGCTGCCCCTCCTCTTTATTGTCACCATCACCCCGTCCTTTATTCGCCGCCCTTCACCAGGCTCCCGACGGGAGTGGGTGTGTTCGAGAGGAGGGGCGTGGTATCGGCCAGGTCTGGCGGCGTGTGACGAGGCACACCTGAAGGGGATTTAGCCTTGTCACCGCCGCCGTTAAATGCCCTGCGCGCCTCTCCTCGGGAGACCGGTCTCTTCCCCCGTGCATGCACGCTGGTGTCCTCGTGGGTCCAGGAAGGGTGCGTGAAGGAGCTCGTCCCGCCGCTAGACAAGCGCGTCGTGGGACCCGTGTACAGTCCAGGCGACGACTGCACCCGGATACGGCTGACGGGCCAGGATGCCGAGCCGTTAAATCCCCTAAATCTCTGACGACCGGAGGAAAGAAGCGACGGAGATGCCGCGGAAGAAGCCGCCGCCCCTCGCGCCCCCGAACAGGAGAGGGGAGCGCGTGCGACCGCCGGACTCCGCCCCTTACCTGGACCCTGCCCCTGGAACACTACCTGACCTTCCACAATCCCAGAAGCACAACGAGGGCACCAGTTTCCCCCTTTTATTGGACACTTTTCCCTGGACACTTTATTTTGTACTATTTTTGTTAATAAAAGCCTCTCCGAGGCCTGACGCCACGCCCACTGTGTCTGTCGTTGGCTCCTCCCGTCACAATACCTACGAACTGGGATGTGCTTGGAACAGTCAGCCTCTTTTACAATGACCTTTTGTGTCTTGCCCTCCTTGTGCAAGGTGTCAATGGTCGTCGTTTTCGGACAACTGTCAAGTCAGCAGTCTTCCCCATGATTGTGTAGCCTACAGAACTAGGCTGAGAGACCATTTAAAGGCCTTTGCAGGTGATTTGAGTTAATTAGCTGATTAGATTGTGGCACCATGTGTCTCAATATTGAACCTTTCCGAATATTCAAATTTTCTAAGATACTGAATTTGGAGTTTTCAATATGTGGTCAGTTATAATCATCAAAATGAAAAGAAATAAACATTAGAAATATATCAGTCTGTGTGTAATGAATGAATATAATATACAAGTTTCACTTTTTGAATGGAATTAGTGAAAAAAAAAACACCTTTCTGAAGATATTCTAATTAAATGACCAGCACCTGTATATCTGGTGTTTATTACTGAACAGAGGATTCGAGGTCAAAACTGTTTCTGCCCTCCGATCTTCTCCATTCAAAATGTATACTGTACATCACTCTGTAAGGAACGTCAACATCTACGGGTGTAGCAAAATGCTTCTTGAGTCAATGTACAGGTAAAAAGGAGCAACTGTCAGAAGTTGGCACAGGTGATGTGTGTGCTGAGGATAGTGGAAAACGCTCGCTGATGTAGCGGCTCCCGGTAACTTTCTGTCTTTGAGGTGCTAATTACTGGAGTCTTGAAAATCGCTGATTCTCATGTCAGCAGTAAGTCGCCAGACCCCCGGTGGTGATTTTGTTTTTCAGCGGAGCATTCATTTCGCAGCTGTAGCGAGTCAGGGGGAAATATTGTTCTCCATCCTGGAGGGCTCTAGGGGTTTTTTTAGTCAGAGGGTGCAGATTATACGCTTGCTGCGGCGATGGACCGCGTTCTGTTTGGAGCACAGGGTGTGTGACTCCAGGGCTCTGGAGATGAAACAATATGAATGTTTGTTCACTGGTTTGTGTCGGTCGACGGAGCAGTGGTTGTAAACATTAAAGTCTTTGTCTCTTTCTACATGGGATAGGTGCAAAATTGCCTGTAATGTCTGGCAGGAGAGATGCAATGATCCAAACAAACCACATTTGCATTTCCTGAAGGAAATACCAGTGCTTGAAAGGCAACAAAAGAACAGTGTTAAAAGTAGATGTAGTAGATGGAACAAATGCATGAACAAAAATCACCATTTAGCACGCAAATATTTCTAACACAGTGCAAATGGAATTGTAAAAACGACTGTATGTTCTGTATGTTCGGACAGAATATGCTAATAACTTACTGAAAACTATGCATTATACTGCATATTTCCATTTTTCCACATTATTTCATAATGAACAATTCCGTTTGCATATCACATGACCTTGCTATTCTGCATGTCAGTGGTGTCCAAACTTATTGGAAAATTAAAAATGGTTATTTAACTTATATTGAATTTTTAGTTGATTTTGAAGCACTATATATTTCAGGTAGTACAGACATGGTTTTAAATTCAATTCAATTCAATTAATTTAAATAAAGGATGGACCATCCGTATTTTTAAATGCATTTTCTCTTGCCTGCTCATTACATAAAAAGGAAAAAAATCTGTTCAAGCTTCTATTTACAGGCCTTCAGAGAACTTTCAGAACTAATATCTGAAAACTGATAACCTAGACCCGAGAGTTTTCATTGATTTTTCCACTCTTATTAGTTTTATTATGACTTATAGGGAGGCACACACTGATGTAAGAGTGAGGATTTCTCTTAAGTCAGATCTCTGAGGACAAATTGTACAGTTTCAAATAATATGTCATAGATGGGGAATAAATTTATATCACAATATGCTTATATATCATCTAAATGTATAATACTTGAGTAGATAATAGCAAGAACAATATAACAATATAACACTGAAAAGGTGCAAGTTGCCCTTGAATTCAAAAGAATCAGACATGATTCAATCATGATTATTAAAAAAAAAGAAAGAAAAGTAAATCATACACTCACATTCACTAAAACTAAAGAGCATTAACCACTCTGCTGTGACATTTGGTACCATACTGAAGTGTTATTTTCATGCCATCTGGACGTTTCATTTCATTTGTTAATGGAGGATTTGTCTTAATCTGACAGATGGACAATTCACTATGAACACTAAACAATTTCGGAAAGCAGCATTATCCATTCATTTCTCTAAAAATATGTCTGTAGAGTAAACCGAGTAAACTTCAGAAGAATGAATAGATCTGACAATGGTATTCAAAGCTGTTTTCAGCTGTTCAAACATCTCCAGTTGCTTTGCTGCCTGTTTAAACAGACATGAAATGTAATTTCCTGTGCATTCTGGAGGAACATTTTAGAAAGTAACAGCCAAAATATCTTGCTGCGGTGATTGCGCTACATTCCACTTGAAGTGTTTTAGTTCAAATTATTCTTACGGATGACTAACGTAAAAGACATTTTATTTAAAAATGATTTGCTCACAAATGGATCCTCTGCAGTGAATGGGTGCCGTCAGAGTGAGAGTCCAAACAGCTGATAAAACAATAATTCACAACTCCATTTCATCAATTAATGTCTATCATTAAGACAATTTTAACTCCACAAAGCTTGCTTCTAACTAAAATGTTATACTGATTCTCTAGTGAAAAATGAATTTTGTATGATTCAGGAGAGAAATATGCAGCCTTTGACAAGATGTCTGTGGATGTTGGTGGTCAGAAGCAATGGTTTCAAGTTAAAACGTGGATTTGTTTCTTACAAACATGGAGCTTTTCACTTCACAAGATGTTAACTGTTTGGATAGAGTCATAAGGTTTACTTGTGTATTATTTTTCTGTTTTTATGAGCTGTTTAGACTCAAATTCAAGTGATGTAATGCTTAAATTTCTCCAAATCTGTTCCGGCGAAGAAACAAACACATCTACACCTCGAATGGCCTGAGCACATTTTCAGCAAATTTTCATTTCTGGGTGAACTATTCCTTTCGAGGTTTAATTGGAATTTGAGTGGTTAGTGAATAAACCACATTTTAAGCACTGCAATATTGTGTGCACTACTGGCCCATCTCAGAAAATGATTTAGCTATGATTCCCTAAAACACATCCTTTCAAACCTCAATATGCAAACCTCTGCTTTTTTGGTTCCATCACCCACTGCAGTTCATGCCATTTTCATCCTCCCTCTCTCAGCCTCTCTTAGTGAAAATAAGATTGCTTTCTCACTCATTTATCTGAAGCCCATCAACCGCCGAAGGGTAAGAAGTGCTTCATCCAAAATAGATGCATTAGTGTTTTAAGATGCTGAGGGACAGATTGACGCTTTGCAAAGCTAAGCCGTCTCATATTGATCTGCACAATGTTTTTAGAAAATATACGAATAATTTATCGTGAAATTGTGAGTCATTTTGCGAGCAGTAGCTCAGAAGGTTATAAGACTCTACTTGACTCTTGAACTCATCTAATGGACTATTTTCTTTTCCATGAGAGTATGGGGCTCTTTAAAGCGGTCATCTAAGGGGGAACATTGATTACAAACTGAATCAGCCAGCAAACAGCCTCTGTAATTTATAATTCAGTGAAATTATGATGTCTGTGTATTTGAAGTGTCTACAAACAGAGCTGAAGTAGCTTAGCCAAAATGTTCATTCCTATGCTGCTAAAGAGGGTTATTTAATTTTATCAGTAAAACACAAAGGAAGAAAAGTCAATTGGGTCCAATGTTGTTTTGGACTCCACTGACCCCAACTGTATTAAAAAACAAACTCTAAATCTAATATAAATTGTTGACTTAGCAAGCACTTCTAACTATTCAACTATGTAAGCTGAATTGTGCACGTAACTATAGAAGATCAGATTAGATCTATACTACAGGTGATATATGAAGCAATTAAAATGCATGTGAGAAATACAAATGAGAGCTTAAAATGAAATACTAGGATAGGTGGGTGTATAAATGGGAAAGCGAGGCATATCACTGGGCCTCATTGCTTTATTTAATAGGGAGAAAGCGCTGGTACAATAAAACTGTTGGCGTTTCGTGTTGTCTGAGATTACCTTGTAGTCTGTGAAAGTTTTATTCAAGTGCACTTAGTTTAAGAAGTTTTAATGACCCCTTCTGATGGAGATAAAACTCTCCTGAAGCAGAGTCTTCCATGATAATGTCTTGGATTGTCATTGCCGTGTGGGTTATTGTGGGAGATTTGCCGTTTGGGCTGACAGATAGGGCTCATAATATCTTTCATCCTATTAAAAATCTACAAAAAGATTTTTAAAGTATTAAAGTGCCAGGCTGATTCACAAAACTCTAATATGAGGAATGTCAGACTGGATTTGCCTATAAATTGAACGATTACATTCAAAAATAATGTCTATGTGTTTCCACAATAACATAGCCCTGAAATTGCATTTCAGTTATGTGTGTGTAATTTTTTTTGTTCTGTGAAATTATAATACCACAATAAAAAAAATATTATAAATACCGTGTGACAGTCACAATTAAGTAAGCTTACTGGTGATTTAAAGAATGTTATCATCCAGCGTCACACTAAACAGGCTTCATAACTAATGTAAATTAATATTTATAACATAGTATCCACCATTTTCCCAAGCCCCATGGGTATTTGTGTGAATTATGAGAGTAAAGAAAGGTTCTCTCTATGAATGCAATACTAAGCATTTTCAAAAACTGGGTACAATGAAGTCACATTATTTTACTTAAATCTGCAAAAATTAAAAGGAAACTTAAAAATGTAAAGACATTAATAAATTTCAGCACAGTATGATAAAGCTTGATTCTGTCCACAGACATTTTGCTGAAATATATATATATATATTATGTAAAATACATAATTGAACTATTGCATTTTAAAGCATCTGTGTGAAAACAAGCCTGGAAAGAGACAAATTCCAGATTCTTAGTGTACACAAGTGAATTATTCATGAGATGTATCATAAATTACAATTGGAGAGCAGACCACAGACGTACTGTGCATGTTGTCTTATTGCAGAGCAATATAAAGGGAAAAGAAATAATCAGAGCAAAAGAAAAGTGCGATTTAAAAAAAGGATGTTCCACAGATGTTTTTGTTATACAATGCCACGTTAAAACACTAAGTTTACATTATTCTCATTTAAAAATATAACATGAAGGAGAATTACAGCTCGTCCAGTCAAATTGAAAAAATGTGTAGAGCAACTTTATGATTTGCAATCATTCATTTCTGTCTTTCTGAGTAGAGCTTCCCTAAACCGGAAATGCCTTCCATAATTTAGCCTCGTTAGGAAAAAAGTGGATAATAGTAGCAAATTTTTCTCTCTCCCACATGTCCCACAAAATCGCATCTGCTGTCTGCAACAGAGCAATAACCAGGTGGTCACCCTACAATAACAGAAAGAATATTGTGTTTTATATTTACTTTTAGACTCAGCCGTGAGCAAACGGAAACGCTCTTATATCAGATTTTAAGGGAGACATCTGGCCGTGGATGGGCACAGGTAATAGCGCCGGGCATGAGGAAGCTATTATGCCCGCTGTCGCTATAGTCGATCTGTTATCAAACCCAATTTGGTGGGACAGATTGCACTGCTGGGACGAGCGACTGACCCCTGAGTCTTGTTTGGTTCGGTGTGTGTGTGCTGGAATGAACAGGGTGTCCTCTGCCGCAGACTCATCACACACACGCACACTTACACCACGCCCATTCATCATTCTCTTTCTGCCGCACACAGTTTCAGTACGGTGAGAAAGTAGCGGGTTGAGCCGACGCGCGCACGGGTCACGGTCCTATTCTGGTGAACGGAAGCGTGACCTGGTCTGCAAGAACAGCAATTTAGACAATACACAACGCAAATGAAAACCGGACTGCTCAGAGTGAGGCGAGTCTGACTCCAGGGCGCCCAGCAAGGTGGGACGGAGCTGCTGTTAGTTTTGGTCGGAGGTTGATGTGGAACACACCGTGATTGTACACGTTCCACTAATCTCCGTGTAACGCACCGGTGACTTTTTATACTGGTTGGGCGATTAATAAATTGACGGAATAGATTGCTGTGTGTGTGTGGATTAGTCATACAGGTGTTAAAAAACGGAAACGCGGGGGCTTTTGGTGGGCTGTTAAAATCGAAATGACCCTGAAGCGTGTCAAAAGCAATCATTATGGAGGCCTTCGCAGGGTATGTATTAATTATTAGCTTAAAACCACGGCATTTCGGGGGAATTTCATGTTAGTCCAGTGGGTTTTCAGGGCTGGTTGGTGACCCACTGGTTTAATGGGCATCATAAACACAAGTGAATGTGAAATGTCCAAGGTGGACTTGGCAATACACCCGCCCACTTATTTTTCAAGATTTGCGACAGCATAAACAATAGCAAAGATTCAATTTCAAAAATAGTATCATAGCTAATTAAATATTTCTTAACCTCACGTTAACATTGCATGTATATCACTATGCTAAACTCTTCTGAATAGAAATCTGTTGTAAATGTATAACTGTCTTTATTACTGTAACTTTTAATTAACTTAATGCATGAATGCATACAATTAATTTTCTGAATAAAAGTACTGATTAAACAGAGCAGCTAATATAATAATATATACAGTGTAGTACTTTTAATATTAATATACTCTAGTACTTTTCATTAGATCTTTTTTTTTCCAAGTATGTCTTGGTGCTCTGCAGGCACTTACTGAATTTTTTACCTACCCATAGGCACTATCAAATGGTAGAAAACAGCTTTCAACGCAACTGGAATCCGAAAGGCTTTAATGTATGTATCTCCAGGTAGTCCTCTTCTGTTTGTCTTGAGACGTCCAATCCTGAATCAGGGAATAGAAGTTTTATAGGCCATCACAACCCCTCAGGCATCAACAGAGAACTACAGAGACACATGCTCAAAATTACACTTATGTTTCTGCTCGTAACTTTCAGACCATGTGGTCTACAAATGAAATTCTTGGGCTTTATTGTTTTCTTATTCATTCAACACACCTGGTGGTTTAGATTTCCGCCCGGCAAAATTGGTCGGCATTCAGATTTTACAATTATTTTTGTATCCTCCTAATTTTTGTTGTTTTCACCAAATTTTGTAACGGCTTCACAGAAAACATAGCATGGACTCCAAATAGGAAGTACTAGGCTAGTAGGATGCTACTGGCAACAGTTTGGTGTTAGTCTAGAAACCTAGAAATGAATGGCTTTAATAAGTACACTCTGTCTGCCATTTTGAATTCAGAAAATGCTAAATTTGGCCATGAAGAAAGCTGTCTCATGGGAAAGCTGTCTCATGAAAAATACATTTACAAAACGCTATCTGCTGGTCGTAAGGTCACGAACCGCTTGGTTTAAAACCGCAGTTCTGGATTCACTATTCTTCAGGCATGTTTATGTAGCGAACAAATTTTGCCAAGAGAATCCACACAAGATCATTAACATAGATTTTTTCTAATAGAAAAACTTTTTACAAAAGGGCAAGTGGTGTCAGTGTGCATAATAAATACAAAAGAATAAATCTTGAGGGCATATTGAGTCTCACAGCGCAGAAGTGTGAAATGTTTGCAAGGTAAGACAAAGACACATACAGTAAATAGGCCAGTCAGACAATAGAGTGAATGGGAGTATGCGAATGAATTTCAGTTGTCCGTTTCGCTTGTCCTCTAAGAAAAAAATCACATTATATGGTCTCAGAAAATGTTTTTTTTTTTTTAAATCAGGCTTGCGGTTTTAGCTTCATTGTATTTCTGGGTCTCAATAAGAACAGTGTCATTTTTTTCATTACAAATATTAAAACTTTTGACTCTAATGGAATCTGACTTTTGGATGTGAAGCTCCCAAGCGTGTACTTTCAAAATAGACCATAATTATTTCATATTTTATTCCTTAGCCTGTGGTAAATATAGTGTGGATTTCTGGCAAGAACAGACTATTTGGCTCTAACAACCTGATTGCTATCGTTCGCTCATTCTCTCGATTAAAACCCCTGATTGAATGTCATACCGTGTTGATCACAGTAATAAAACCTGATTGTAATCATGGTTTGGCTCTGGCTGAATAATCAACTGTATTCATGCAAAACCCACAGAGAGGGCTTTTTAACGCCGGCACTTGTGGGAGATTTGGTTATACCTCTTTAAAACCCCAGTGGGCAACCTGTCGGCCAGGTTTCTGCAATCAACAAAAGATTTAGTTTTTTCGCAATTAGAGCTGTCTGATGTTTTGCTGTAATCGTGTTGACTTGCATCAAGGGACGGACAAATTGACGGATGACATCTATGATCGCCCTTTATGGATCTTTAACGCTTCAATTATTTTTCTCGATAATGGCCTCATCTTCGTCCCGTTGATGAAGCGTGTCTGGCGAAACAAACCTGTTTTTTGAAGAGAGGGAATAAGCTGCTGCTACAGAGACTCTGCAGTGCTGATGACCTAGATAGAGAGTAAAAAGAGAGGCAAAGAGAAAGGGAGGGAGGAAAGGAACAGCAATTAATTGAATACTTTACATTTTTTTTGCATTAGGACTGCACTGTATAAGGTCAAGAATGACTTGAATAACAACAAGACCTTGCAATGCAAATTGCAACTTTCTTTTGTCACCAACAAATCAAATCATTTGGATGTCATTCCGCAGCGTAGATGGTCACATAAGTGTTTTTTTTGTAAAATTTATTTCTCCACTATATTTTTCCGCTATAGTTTCCACTTTAGAGTCTAAGAACTCTGAAACTCAGAAAGAAAATATATTCAATACATAATTTATATACCCCAACTTACTGAGACATCTGGACCGTTTTCTGTTTTATGAAACAACCTAAATCTTTTATATGCTATTAAATGGTGTGTCACACAATACCAGAGAAAAGAGGAGGAGACAGAACGTACATAGAAAAAAAATGCGAGTAATGTCTACTTTTGGAACAAAAAAGATAACATTTTGATATTCTAATTTGGATTTGACATACGTTATGTAAACATAATCAAACTGTTGGGGTGTTTCCTAATTTAAAACAGATAAAAGCTACACAGAAAATAGCTGCATGGTGACAATACTTAAAGGTAAATATAGAAGACATTAATAATAGCCAAACTCAAAATATCAGTCATCCAGTTTACAGTAAAAACAATTGAGCTGTAAATTGCTGAGACAATAGGATTTTAAGCCAGTTTGTGTCATTCTCACATATATGCTGCTTTACAAAGATGTTCTAGTACTATAAAATGGTGATAATTTGCAAGTAACAATCTGAATTAAAATAGCACGTTATTCAAAGCTCAGAACTTTCTTCCCTTCAGAAGAATTTGTAGCAGTTTCTGCCCTAATCAAATTATAATGCTGTATAATGCTGAAAAGCAAGTCCTGACATATAGCAAATGGTCTTTTTTTTGTCTGTATTTGATTTGATAAGCTGTTGTCAGTGATGTTTTACAAAATTAAGATCCCACAGAACCCTTTGCTGGACTGTACATGAATTTATATTCCTTGTCTTTAAAGATAATGTGCTGTTTTGGCGACCAAATGGGAGAACATCTGGTAGAACAGAAACACATTAATTCTTTTAAAAATAATCTAATACAATACAGATTTGAGTGTCTAAATGAGTCTTCGCAGATAATTTGAAACGCAGCATCTGCTTAGAGTGCAGAGCCATGGAATAAACTAGAATTGCACAAACATTTCTAGGTTAATGATAACATATCACAAAGAAATGTAGGTTAGAGGATCAGATAGAATCCAACCAAGCTTATCTAAACAACCACGGTACGTGAGAAGTGAACAGAACAACTCGTTACCTATCAAATTATCTCTGCAGGCTTTTTTAATGTTGAGCAACATAAGATATTTTTAAGCAGGAATACATAAATGGTTATCAGAAAGTGCAAACGGAGTATTTTCGCTTATAAATATGCTTACTTTTATTACTAAAAATACAATTACTACTTACTATTATTATGCATCAGCTAGTTTTTAAGGCTGAACCGTGAGGAGTCACAATGTCTTTCTGCTACTTGACAACACACAAAATTTGTATTTATGTGCTCAGTTGACTTACAGTAATCCTAAACCATACCTAGCTGCTTTCCCATTAATGACAATGAAGACCTATGCAGCAGTTTTTCAAATGTAAATCTACTTCCTAGAAGAGCTGGGTTAGCACTTTACAGATGGCACTATTTATTTCTAGAACCTTTTTAAAGGGGATTCACAATCATAAAAAAAAAAAAAAAAAATTATATATATATATATATATATATATATATATATATATATATATATATATATATATATATATATATATATATATGTATGTGTGTGTGTGTGTGTGTGTGTGTGTGTGTATTTTTTCTTAGCAAAACACATTTAAAATGCTGATATATTGCTAAAACAATTGTTACATTAAATTTAGATATAATTTACAGTATAAAAAAATTGGAGGTTGGCTAAAGATTACACTAAACGGTGTTATTAAATTATTAGCATTTTAACTTTAATTTAATGTTAGTTATAGCAAAAACAATTTTTTATGCAAAAATAGAGGGTAATATTCATGCATTAACCAAGTTGAATAGAGATCGTTATCATATCCAGATGTCACATATGGCTGGAGACATGAACAGGTGTCACACAAGCAAAAGCTTGGGCCACTTCCCAGTCTCCTCACATTTCCCAATATCTTCCAATATCACCCAATATTGCGTATGTGTGCATACATTTTTCAACAATATTTTGCCATAACCAGGCCATCATTCTCAAAGGGGTTCTCGTCTGGGACTATTCGATTGTCCCGACCATTCTCTGGATAAAACCCTCAAGAGTACACTATTTCAAGAACTGGACAGGCTGTTTTGACATAAATATCAAACACAAAGACTGGTTGAGGGTCTGTGTTAAAGCAGTGTTGGGTCACTCATGGGATTTACCCATAATCCAGCCCAGACTGAGAATGACAGAAAAATCACTGTAATCCGACAGCGACATGGCTAGGCTTAGAAAATGGTCTTAAGTGGCCTCTCTTCTTTTCTTTCAGAGCCGACAAAATGGCTGTAAAATAATACAACCAAATTGTTTCCGCTGGCTCTGATGTGCCACCATGTGTGATTGGACCCTGGCCGCACATGTAATAGCTTATATTGGAAAAACCAGTAGCTTTTGGATGAGCATTTTACATGTACATCAAAGCGAGGGTAAAACACGATTAACGCAAGGCTACAAAATCAAGACACAGGCTGCAGGGATTTCGGTTGCCAATCGCTCTCTAATTGTTCGTTACGCGTCCCATCGCACGTTCAGATATTGAGCTTTGACGTTAAGTGGATCAACTTCCTGCCTTTAAAAGAGCAGCGGAGGACGCTACCGCAATCCGCCAATTACCGCCAGGCTGCCATCCTGTACCGTGCGTCAGTTTCAGTGGGTTATTTTAACCTCTGCTCCAGCTCATGTCCTCCGGCCTGGCGTCCTTTCAAAAACAGTCCTGCTCCACGTGAACGTGACAAACAGTGACAGCTCTGCAGCGCTAGGACTGTTTAGGTGTCTTTGCCATGCATGCACATGGCCCAGCGCAAACACAAACAGCTGCGTCTGACAGGCAGGCGTACAATGGCGCCTCCGAGTTATCGACTGGGACAAACAACATCCTCTCCAACCCCATCGCCAGCTCTGACCTCACATCTGGAAGCCTGTGTTAGGGCTGGCATCAATCTCAAGCGCAAAGCGTTTAGGGAATGAGGTCAAGCAGCAAGACATGAACAGCGTGTCTCAAATCCAGCTGTCGTCTTCTACTCATCTGCATGTGCACACACATCATTGGAGATCATTTCACATTTCATCAAGTCTGAATATGAACCTGTATGTTAAGAAGACACTTCAGATCATCCAAAAATAAAAATTGTTGTTTACTCACCTACATGCCGTATCAAGCTTGCCGTGGGGGGGGATTTATCAGTGAGTCTTTATGCAGATTACACGATGCATTCAAAAACACAGATTTATTCAGGAATGAAACAAGTGACTGTGTTTATGAATGAGTCATTGATTCACTGAGATGTAAAAAAAAACAGTTTTGATAAGTGATTAAATGATTCATTCAAGAATGGCAAGTTTGGAAAGAATTATTTTTAAACTGTGTCTAAAATGATTGACTATAATTGTTTACTGAACTGTTGTGTAAAGGCAACCATTTAAAACAATTACAGTTTATTTCGACAGTCCACTTCACACATTCTACTAACTATAAGTAATAGTTTTAAGAGTTTTAATGGTAGTAGAATAAGTTGACATGTACTTGCAAAGTTTCTCATAGTCAGTATGTAGCATGTTGTGGACCCATCAAAATAAAGTGTTAGAAGATATTAAGTCGACAGTCACTTAATACTCTAATGACTACTAGTCGACATGTAGTCGCAAAGTGACTTACTGTTAGTAGAATATCTAAAGTGGACTATCGAAATAAAATGTTAACTTTTTAAAAAAAAAAAAAGATAAGGGTAAATGATTACCAATGAGGGATATTACCTATAAATTCCCATAAGGCACCATTTCAGTCTCTCTTTTTTTGCCCCGTTTCCTGAATTTAGCTGACATGTCTGAGGGCTTATGGAAATATTACTCTATAAAAGGGTTACGGTGCTTAAACTTACAGCTATGCTACTGCTTTATCACCCCAAGGGGCTTTTATACAACACTCTTCCTAAAAAACATTGCTTTTAATGACTTCGCTCTTAGTCTCATTTATGGCTCCTGAAGCATGATTACAAGGCATTTTCTCATGGATCAAAGCCTTGGAGCAAATCAATGAGAATCAATTCAACCCCTCCTTTCCCCAGCATTCAACTTTTTACAGACAATTAATTCCACAGATGGCGAATCGCTACAGAGGCACTTAGTATTCTCCACTCACATTGACTTCCCTTTAAAATTACAGTATTCTATGACACTGGATCTTTGAAAACCACAGGGCGCAAAAAAGGCTCCTCCCACCTAAACTATAGCCATTGAATAAGAGGAAGCAAAAACTTAAGCGGTTCATAGATCCAGAACATTTCAAAAATCAGAGCCTCTTGGATCTTTGCGATGTCAAAGAGCAAGAGATTTTAAATCAACAAGGTCGCTCGTGAAGCAAAATTATCATCACTTCGAGCTTCGCCTTTAGGTGCACTAGTTAATATTGCAGTTGTGTCTTTCTTTTCCTGGAAAGAGTAAGGCAAAACTTGAATACGAACTAGAAGGGCTCTGATGTGAAGGAGAAATTGAGGACAAGCCAGTCAGCTTCTTGAAATGCAACCCTCATGATTATTTTCTGAGGCAGCCGCACGGATTGTATCCCTTAGTATACTGGCGCTCTATGTGGAAGACCTTTATCTGGGCTGATGTACTGAGTCTGTGCTGCTTGTTTACACATTCAGGGCCTTGTGTTTGCCCGCACACTGTGAGGAAAGTTCCACTCCATTAATCTGTGTAGACTGACATAAGCGTCAACTGGCTTCTTGTTGAAATTCAAATGAGCCTGGAGCAACTCTGAACATCAGGGGCAGCGAAAACGAGGGAATGGGAGGTTTGCAACCATCGATCTGAATAAAAGAAAGAGTTGAGAAAAGAAAAATATTGGAAAAATGTCACCTTTTATCAGAACGACTTCATAAAGTTCTCTCAAAATGATATAGTGGTGGCAATTAGCATGGCATAGAGGAAACAGTGCACAAAGAAAAACAGAAAATGAAATGTGAAATATTTCAAGCCGTAATTTAGTAGTGTATCTAGATTCCTTTGATTCATTTTAATAAAAAAAAGCACATTTGATGACTCCGTGTCATTTTCATAAAATGCATGTTCAAGTGCATTTCTTTTGAAAAGGCAACGAACAAAGCCATGTACCAGGAAAATGAAATTATCCATCATCACTCCTTTTTTTTTTGTACGTGGTGCAACTGCACAGGGCAAATTGCTCAAATTATTCCCACTTGTATGTTTTTACCTTTCGAGTGAAAAGGATTCGGCTTCAAAATCAATAATAATTTAGCCCAGTGAAAAGAAAACCCATCTTCCTCTAACCGAAGCCTAAACACATTTGGGGGCCTCTATATGGTCTGGAAAAGAAGAGATTCCTGGTGGTTATAGAAACGTTGAAGGCAATTTCAATGCTTCGAGAAGATGAGTCTCTTGAGATACTTACAACTTCACATTGCTTATATCTTATTCAGGACTGCAAATTCAAAAAAACGCCTTTGGAACACATTTCCATTCATTTCTCCTGCGGCCATGTTTACAATGAAAGTGCTGCGCTGGCTTTTGGCCGGTCTCTGAGGGATTTTACTGAATCTCACTTCATGTTCATACACCAAAAAGCAGCATTCGAGCTGGAGGCATGCGTTAACAACAATACACGGCCGTGTGTCTTCAAAGTAATGATTGCGCAATAGCTCTGCATTGTCCATTTGCCGCATTGCTTTTCTGATAGACTCCGGCTACTCTGGAACTTAATTATCCTTGGTGGATGGTGAGCATATCTTCTTTCTTTTTTGATGCTTAACAGTGGGCCGATTTGCATGGGCAATAATTTACGTGGTCATTTGGGGGACTAAAATTCCAATCCAATTTGCTTTATCGGCTCGTTTGTTCCCCTCTTTTGCAGTGTTTTGTTTAGGGACACGCTGAAGAGATACAGCCTGAATTGTTGCAGTTCGTGATTAATGTGGCCTATCAAAGTGTTAATTGAAGCGAAATTGGACTGTGCTGCTCATGTTTGGATTATCTGTTTGCATAGAGTTGGTTTTGAAATTTAATCTTCTTTTAATTTGAGTCTGAAGCTTTGTGTAATCCATCCGTATGATTACAATTAATTGTGATTTTGTGCTTTATGTGCTAACATAAAGTACTAAATTTGGGGTTAGTATGATAAAGCTTTCATTGCCGTTTACAATCTACAATATATAATATAATAACCAGATACCTGATAAACATCCAAGAGATACACAGATATGTCAGAAAATGTCGGTGATGTAAAGTTTTGCAGATTCCTTCTGGCCTGGTCATGTGCAATTGAAAAATCATTTTAAAAAATCATGGAATACAACAAACACCTAAAGGACTTCTGTTCATAAGTCATTCTACTCCTCTCTTCTGTCCTTGAGATAATGCTGCAAACCCACAAGACTGTTCCTTTTGCTAAAAACTCCAGAGTCTGCTTGATATCCTCTCTCACCAATAACTGTGGAGTATAACACAGATGGTTCACAGGTAAAATCATCTCATCTGATCCTACTGGAGAGGCAGCATGTAATTATGAGGAAGCTTCCAGGCAGGTCTGTCCCTTCCCCCTTTTCTGCACAGGGGAGAGATAATTACTGGACCTGCTTTTCAAGGGCAAACAGTGGAGTACCGTCACCGACGATTGAGCTCTTCGCGTCTAGAGCAAGACGGCGCAAAGATTTTCTTCCGGAACTCCCGGTTCCCCCCGTCTAGTCCTCTGTTCTCATTAATCCACATATACACCATTTATCATCATTAGCATCCCACTCAAGAGCCAGGATCATCCTGATTTAGGCCCTTCTCGGCCTCCTGAGCAGCAGTTTAGCTCACCGCTTCCATTCCTGAGGGGGAAGTGAGGGTGATCGTCAGATTTGAACATTTCAATTATTGTACAGGATGTATTTATTCAGTCTACGGTTTGTATTGGATAAAAGATCGCGAATGGGGTGACATAAAGTTAAGAGCATTTTTAAAATAAACTTTTGCTTACTTCAAACTTTTAGCTCAAGGTTAATTGTGCCAGGCAAATAGTGCCATATTTTTGTGGCACATTCTCAGCCTCATTTGCATATAAAGGAGATGCTTTTGTTCCCGAGAAGACTGAAACACTGTACAGTCTTGACTGATTAGTTTTAGAATATTTTGTAGGTCGTAACCGTAAAAAAAAAAAGAGTCAACATTTATTAATCTTGCAGTTTCAAATCTGTATAAAAAAACAGTTTTTGTTCGTATAGTGGAAGAAGCATGATCCAAAGTTGTTTTGGATCCCATTGACTTTCATTGTATAGACAAAAAGAGTTCTTCACATAGTCTTCAGAGTGGGAAAAATATTGAACTGAATCATCATCACTAGCCACGTCAAAAACTTCACATTAAAGCCTGGGTGAAAGATTTCCAATTAAAAGAACATTTGATGGTTCTCAGGTGGGACGGGTTTGATAGGATGTTTCTAAAAATGGACGTCTTTTATGCTCGGTTTGACTGCCAAATCCTGGCTCTGCGATCCATCACAATGTAATATATCTGCTCTAATCCAACATAGGCTCTTTGTGTTGTTTCTGTAATCTTCTCCATAGAAAAACCATTAAAGCACCCAAAGCTCGTATGATTCCATAATTCAGTCTGTCCCACAAACTCTGCTGACAGCTAGAAATGCATCTATTTAGGGAACTAGGGAGAGGGAGAAAAGGGGAAGAGAAGGAGAAGAGAAAGGGATGCCAGTAATTTAAGTAAACTGTAGCACTTAATGAATGGATGGAAAGAGTTCATTCCAATAGAGGGCAAAGTAATTAGAGGAAGGTGATGTATTTTCACTAAACGATCCTTCTAATGTGAAGCAATGGGAGTGGTGAGGTTTTGTGGGGTGAAAAAGAGTGATTTTAATAACGCTTAAAGTATTGAATGATGGCTGTGTGGACCTGATATAATTTGAAACCTGGGTTTTATATGAGACTATATACTTATGCCTTTGAACGATGTCTCAGAGAGCAGTTCATACTGTGACTCATATGAAGAAAATCAAGTTTCTTTTTAGTCCCAAAAGAACCTACATGCAAAGCTGGAATTAAATTGGCTCAGGAAAGACACAAAGCCCTTGGTTTCTCAAAAGCGCATTATGTAAAGAAACATGCTCAGCCCTGAATGTCCTCAAAGTTTAAGGTGGCTCTAAACATTATTTTTGTCATGTGGCTGAGCTGCTTGGAGCAGCAGGTAAAGCAGGTTAAGCTTTTTAGAGGAAAAGGGTAATGCAAGAGTCTCCCTCCAGAGACAAGACACAGCAGCTAGGGCACTGCAAATGAGGGAAGATCATTACTGTGGGAGCGCCAAACACCATCATGGCTTTGCCTTTTTGGTCCCTTGGTATATATGTATACGGGAATCCAATATAGTGTTTGAATTGAGCTTTGATTCCATCATTAAGAAAGTCCATTGAAAGGAAATGTCTAGCTTTTCACTAGGAATCAAAAAAGGCATGAATACGACTTAACAAATGATTATGGCCATGTATTAAAGTGATGTACTGACTGCTAAATCATTATTTTAATGAATTACTTACTCATTAAAGTCACTATAACGCCTAGCTGTATTATATTATGAATCAACCTTGGACAGTATTTATCATATGGTGTTATGAGCTTTGATGTTTTGGAAAAAAATATAATATCATTAAAAGAACACTGCAAATGTCTCAGGGAAAATTAATTAACCTTAAGATTTCAGATTCAATAACAACCACCACCATACCACCAATGTTATGAATAAACATATTCAATTGCTAAAAAAAAATTGGCAATGGGAACAGTAATTTAATATGTTTTAAAGAATTCCCTTCTGCTGACACCAAGCCTGGATTTATTTGATCCAAAATGCAACAAAAGCAGTGATATTGTGAAATATTTTTATTATTTATAATAAATGCTTTGATTTGAATATATTTTGAAATTTAATTTATTCCTGTGATCATAGCTACATTTTCAGTATCATTACTCAAATCTTCAGTGTCACACGATCCTTCAGAAATCATTCTAATATGCTGATTTGCTGTTCAAGATTGTTTAAAAATGATTACTTTTTATCAATAATAATAATAATAATAATAAAGATTTTAAATCACATGAATAAATTTAATTTTGAAATAAATTCAAATAGAAAAGTTATTTTATATAGTAAAAATATTTCAGTATTATATTGTATTTGCTGAACTTTGAAACAAATAAATGCAGGCTTGGCGAACAGAAGAGACATAAAAAAGCATTAAAAATCCTACTGTGCAAAAACTTTGACTGGTAGTGCCACAACAAAAGTGATTGTCTTTTGGCATCGACAGGCCTGTGGTTAGCGCACTGACATATACAGAGCAACTGTGACCCGACAGCGACCCGACTTCGATTTTCCTCTTGAGGTCCTATGCCAATCCTGCTCCCCTCCTTCTACTCAGTACTTTCCTGTGATTTCTCCACTGTCCTGTCTAAATAAAGGAATATAAATCCCAAAATGTAACTTTAAAAGATATTGTCTTTTTAAATGAGTCATTGAATAATCTACTCAATCAATTCAAAAACACTATAACATTCAGCAAAAGACTGCATTTATTGTGTTGCTCGGGTCAGCTGTGGTTGTGGTTCAAATACAAAATTTTAGTAGTTCCATGTTTGTATATTCCATAAACACCTTTCATGTTAAAAAACACAATGCCATTGTCTGGACTGATCTTGTACGACCTACAACATAACAATTTCAGTCATTTTAAAACACAAACAAAATTTCCATTAATGGCTTGACCGCCCATGGATCAAACGTCACTAAACGCCCTCACATCTTATATTCAGTATACTTATCTGCAATGAAGTCATTACGGCTCTTGTTCTTGTAGCATTAGGGCTGATATGGCTTTTGTAATGACTCTCTTTCAATTAAACAAAGCACAAGAGCAGTGGGCTGAAAAAGTGATTGCTCTCACTTAAAAGCGATTTGCTTGGCATACATCATTATTAGTGGTCTATAAAAGTCACACAGATTAAAATCACGGTCACGTCTGAACAAAAAGAATATTTCCGATGGCCATAATTTATGAGATCTCAGAGTCATGACGGTTGTGTGAGATTAATTAACAACAGGGATAAACCTTCAACCATAATCATCTAAAATGTGCAATTAAAAGGATAGTTCACCCAAAAATTAAAATTTGATGTTTATCTGCTTACCCCCAGGGCTTCTTAAGATGTAGGTGAGATAGATAAACATCAAGATGTAGGTGTAAGCAGATAAACATAACATTTACATTTTTGGGTGAACTCTCTCGTTTAAATGCAAACGACTCATATCAACTCTCATATTAATTTATGCATCACCAAAAATAAATACTTTTAACCTAAGAAGCTTTTAGAATGAAGCAATAATGTTACATACAGACATGTTTATAGGACATTTTTATTCTTGCTGAGATTTTTGGTGGGATTTGCAGTGTTACATTGAGGGATCACAATAGCAAGGCAAGGCATCTTGAAGAGGACATTCTGAATTATTCATACTCGCGCTCTTGACCCTGTTCTTTTCACTGACCTATTACAACATCATGCAGTCATTTACTGCAGCTAAAAATCTCCACACATACATATCAAAACACGTTTGTGCAATTACTCTCTCGTCAAGGGCTTCGGCCTGTTTAAAATGCTCTCTATGCTCCCCCAAAAACACACTGTGCTAGAAGAAGGGCAGAATGTATTACAAGAAGCCATTAAATATGTCCGGCTCCTCCTTTCTCGTGCACACCAAGGACAGATCCAAAAATCTTTGAGTAGGAACAGGATGATATTCCTGTCCTGAGACCTGAGCGTGTCCTCCAGGTACCCTGAACTTGACATGCTCTGCTCACTAAGCAACAGAATGCCATCTGGATCAACGCCCACACAGACCCTTGGCCCTTCATTTCTGCCAATCATGAGGGTCCCCTTCAGACCTGTTCCATCAGTAGGTGGAGGAGATGTGGTACATTTCAGTGGAAAGGATTTCAGTTTTTCCTCAGCGTAGGATGCTGATGCGACATGGAATTTATTTGTTATTTGGTAACATAATTAGCCTTAAGTATAACGCTGATATAAATGGCTCTTATAGAGGTTATTACTATTCTTTCACAGAATTAAAAAAAACTGCATTATAACAAAAATTAAACATATATGCTTTCTCAAAACAGTCAAAATAAAGTCTACCTATAATCAACAGTAACAAATATATAGGGTGTCATGGAAACCATAGTTTCTGCTTAATTGCTGTTTGATAAAGTCCCCTAGTGTCTTACATAACGCGGGTGGTTCCATTCAAATCAAAGCAAAATACTGATGTCTTCATTTGCCTATATAGTCATATTTTAATTGATTTTGCTGGTCGACTTGAATGTGATGAAAATAACAACTGTGCCCGTGAAATACTATCAAGAAAACAAGTCTTTGTGCTGAGTTGTCTTTGCACGTTGCATGTTAAATCCCAAACGGGGAACGGATTATTTTTTGAAAATCAAATACATGGCTCTTTTGAACCGTTGCTTTTAACACAGAACAGTCTATATAATAGCTTACATACCTATATCTATGTCTTACATATCTATATAAGAATTAACTAAATCTGCAAGAACACAGTTACTGAATAAACATCAAGCTATCAGTACTTCCTGTAATGAATTACTTGCCCACAAAATTTACTCATATTCTTTCATTCTCTGTTTATTTTTGTCTAAACAGTTTCATCGCTTATTTTCCTATTTACTTTTCCCCTGTGTGTTCCTCTTTTGAAAAACACATATGGTAGGCATACGTTTCCTTTTAGCAAAGGAAACCATTGCATTTTGGTTCACGGCTCATTTTTTAACAAAACACTGTATTAAAGCAAGGTGCCGTTCATGTTGCTAAATCGTAAAGGTTATAAAATTGCTCCCTCATTAAAGCCACTATAATGCTTAAGGAAAATGATTAAACAGCCATGGGAAATATTTTTCAATAAGTATTCAAGTTGCATATAAGAAATCACAGCGTGGAAGAATAAAACAAAGTGACACAGCAGTTAATTAACCTAAGTCAAGATTCTTGCTTGTTGTTTAATCTAGACCAAATTAATCAAACTGAATGCCTACCATACTTCTATGCTTCTATACAGCTGATATCAAAAAGGAAAAATGCATGGCATTTGAGTAAATTTTTATACTCTTATACGGTTTACTTATTGCTTTCAGTATAGCCTGAAATCATTACAGCTCTTGTCTTTGTAGCATTACGGGCTTTTGTAATGACTCTCTTTTAATTAAACAAAGCACAAGAGCAGCGGGTTGAAAAAGCGATTGCTCTCACTTAAAAGTGATTTGTTTGGCATACATCATTATTAGTGGTCCATGAAAAAGAGATTGAAATCACGGTCACGTCTGAACAAAAATAATATTTCCGATGGCAATAATTTATGGGATCTCAGAGTCATGATGATTGTGTGGGGTTAATTAGCAACAGGGATGAGCCTTCAACTAGTCTTCTAGGATGTGTATGTAATTAAGTGCAAACGACTATTCAATCTCCTTTCAATTTTCAATCTCATATTGTGTGATTTAGAATTAAAACCATCTTTAATAAATACTTTTAACCTAGATGCTTTTGAGAGGCGCGTGAAGTTACCAAAAGGGTGTACGTCATATCCAGACATATTTATGGGGAATTATATTCAGCCTGGGATTTTTGATGGGATTGGCAATGTTACATGAAGGCATCACAATAGCAGGCCTTATCTTGAAGAGGAAATTCTGAATTATTCATACCCGCGCTCTTGACCCTGTACTTTTCACTGACCTATTACAAAATTGTGCAGTCATTTATTGCTGCCAAAAATCTCCACACACACATATCAAAACACGTTCAGGCAATTACTCCCTCGTCAAGGGCTTCGGGCTGTTTAAAATGCTCTTTGTGCTCCCCAAAACCATGACACTGTGTGCTGGAAGGAAGGCAGAATGTATTACAAGAGGCCATTAAATATGCCCAACACACCAACAGGGTCCAAATTCTTCAAGGAGGAATAGGTTGATATTCCTGTCCTGAGACCTGAGCATGTACTTGACATGCTTCGTGCAAACAGATGCCATCTGGATTGACGGCCACACAAACTCTCGGCCCTCCATTTCTGCCAATCCCCTCTGGACCTGTTCCATTAGTGGGTGGAGAAGACACGCTATAGTGGACAGAATTTCAGTTTTTCGAAGGCAATATGGAAGTGAGAGATTTTGCTAAAAAAATGCATAAGTACAGCACATCAAGGGACTCAGCAGCCAACGCAGTGAGCTGGACGTTGAAATTGTCTCATGACATAGTTGATTACACACAAACTGTTTGTCAGCTTTTTTTAGACAAGCTCGGCTACGAAGCTGTCAACTCCCCCGAGCAGCAGAAAAACATTGTGAAGACAAAACCTTCATAAGTTTTTCGGCAATAAAAGCACAGGTGTGCAAGGATACATAGCGTCCATAGCACTATACTAATGACCCAGATATTCAATATGCTGGTCATTACTTCAACAACAGCGAATGACTTTTATGAAAGCGCTCATTTTTAGTTCTCACACATTCACCTTCTTTTTATTAACTGCACAAATGCAATACAAACAAGTAAACACAGCACCATAAAGAAACATTTGAATAAGACAAGCAAGATGTGTCTATGAGTAAATATTATAGAGAAAGCAATGATAAAGTTCACATCATTTGCAAGCAAATGTTTGTTTACGACTGGCAAAAGGTTTTTAATGTCTATTTTTAAACCTTTCAGAACATCCAGGAGAAATGACACCCCCTTGTGGTCTTTAAAAATACAGTAGCTAATCATGACTACTTTTTTGTTTTGCCAATAATATGTAGGCCGACATTTTCAAATGCTTGAGCACAGAGCTCTGTGTGGCAAATCTTGCTGGAGAACAATACAATTATATGCAACACTACCCACAGTGCTTTCAACACATTTTCAACAACCGTCATATTCACTTCAGCACCTGTCCGATAAAATCAAACCCCTCTGTTAGAGCAAACAAAATGAAAATGTAAACATAAATAAGAGACACTTATTATTTGGAATAGTGACAGACCGTCAGCGCAGTCTCTTCTCATCGCGGGTTGTTCTAAAGTCAGCTAATCTGCTATATGCGGCTTCTGTTCTCAGATCCAGGGAGCTGTTTGGTGTAATGGAAAGCACCATGGCAGCTCCTGTCTTAATTAGAGTTGGACTTGACGGCCCACTGTTTTCCAGCCCTTACTCTCCCACACAAACTCTTTTCAATTACAGAAAATAAAGTCAGCTGTCTCGTCTGGAGGCACTGATCCAAATCCGGCAGAGGAACAACCTTGACCACCCAAGACCCAAATGTTCCTGACTCACGCATGAACCATCAGAGACAACGCTCGGACAGTTCTCATATTCATTAAGTCCGTGTAGGTGAAGTTTGGGTTATTAAGCCAAGGATATTTGGCTGTAAGCCTGACAAGCTTTTACTGGTCAATAATATGCCATGTTGGCTGCACAGAAAGCATAGTACTTTGCAATACTTTATAGAATGTGATGAGAAATTACGAACAAATAAAACATTTAATTGTAGGTCTTCCTGCTAGTTCATTAAACCAGGCCAGAGTTTACAAGGTCTTTCAGAGTTTGTCATAAGTCTGTTATGGCTTAGCTTCAACTGCCTCTTGTACAGTACAATCGCATATTGAAATCATGTTTCATGCTTTGGGTTTCCTCATTTCTCTGGACACGGTTGTCAAAGAGGATCCGTAAATTCTGAGCACTAGAAAATAACTGGCGAATCGGTGATGCATTGCAGTGTTCGGTGGACAGAGCGGGGAGGATCATTTGCGTTTGAAAGCTTATTACCAGCTCTCAGCAGGGTGGATAAAGGGGACACACACCCATCTTCACCCCAGTACTGCACACTTTATGCCTTGCCGATATGCAGGCTGACGTTTTCAAATGCTTGAGCACACACACTGATTGAAATTGGGCTTTCGTTGGGCACACAAAGATAAAACTGATTTCGCAAAAAGCCAGCCATAATCTCACATTTGGCAGCTTCTGAGATTGCAAGACGCTGAACTGGGGGAAAAGCCCCATTTCAAATGCCAGGTGAAGAGGAAAAACACAGCAGATGAGGTAAAGAATGGAAGACTGCAGCTTTGTGGTCCAAATGAACTCTGAAATTATGTCAAGTTTCAGATTGGTTCTTCCATTTCCAATGTTTTTAGATTCGTTTCATCCATCAGCCTAAAATCAAAACAAAAACGCAGAAAAATGACAATTACGTTGACACTATTGGATTTCACAAAGCCTTTAAAACTTGCACCAATTCCAAATATATATTCCAAATATTCCAAAGTCCTTTGAAGCCATGAAGTGGACAATATACCAAATTTCGATAAACAGAAAAGAATGACCATATCGCAGCAAAGTTCAAAATAATATATACATTTCTGACCACGTGATCATAAATTAAATGATTTGTTAATCATTACAATCCACAGTTGCTTTAATCAATGCTATTTCCAACAATCTCCATCTTGTGTGTAAAATGCAGTATCCTGAATTTACTGAACACGTTTCTACTAAAATATCTAACAGAAACAACACATAGAGCTGATAGCAATCTTATTTCCATACAAGAGATATATCCACTTCTCAAAGGTATTAGTCAGATATTATGTCATTATACCCCTGTGTTTCCTGTGCGCAAACAAATGACTGCTATGCAGCAGATCTTTTAAACGAGTCAGCCAAAAGGATTCACAAAACAGCCCAAACTCACTTGTGAAACAACAAAGTGGGAAATATCTCTGACTACTGCTGTTATATCACAATTCGATATTACATTGAATCAAGATTATATTAATTTGTGAAGCCCATATTGAAACAAATTGTGAAACAATTAACACCACACCTCTGGACATCATATAATAGCTTTGTGTGAATAACAGACTGAGATTAGAGTCATTATCGGTTCTCTCCTTTGTAGCTCACAAATCTAGATTTAAATATGGCGATATGCATTGCACCAGCTTTACCATAACACAAAATGGCATGTTAACGCTACAACAGGAGCAAGTCCTTCAGCATATATACTACATTTTGAGCTGTATTTTTGCAACTTGACTTGCATTATAGGCACAAGAAAAGTCAGAATATTCTATTTCCCAATAAATAAAGTCAGGCGTGCAACAATTTATATTAAATCTTATTATTTTGCAGTATCCCCCAGTGAATCTGTAGCTATGTAAACTGCTTACTTAATAAAAATAGCATTAATAGTTCAAACTAATATATTACGATAAATAAATATATATATACGTATAAACTGTGATGTAATGTGATGTTACACCCTTCCCATAAGGTAGAAAACACAACATTTCTACACATACTGTGCCATTACATAATTATTTTTAAGCGTTTCAGTCACTCAGTATGAAAATCCACCAGCTGGCTATGTCTGTCCTCGAATATTCCTTAAAATATATCTTGCTCTCGTCAAAAATTTAGCGACGGAAGACTGAGAAAATACACTGAGATTTCTAGATGCCAGTTCACCTCGTCCAAACTAACTCCATGTTCAAAGGCTTTAGCGTTGAGCACAGACGTGTTCTGACGGAGGACGCGTATAGTGAACCAAATCTGCCTCCCCCCGTGCTGTTTTTTCTCCTCAGCCTTTGTCAACTGTTTTGAGGGAAGGGGATGCATATTCGCTTAGGGTTTCGCAGGGCTGTCTACGTTTTACTTAATCTGGGACCGACTGGCACACCTCTCTTCAATCTTCTCCTCACGACGAACGAACGAAATATCCGTCCGGTGTTTAGTCACAGAGAGATGTCTGAGGATGCGCATCAATACCTTATTCATCCGTTGTCTCTCCACGGAGCCCGTCTTTGAATGCTTTACCCCGAGCATGAATGGAGCTGCTTGAGGATATACGACCTTTTCATCGGTTTTTAGGGAATTATGAAGCCCTCGACATCTGAACGCACGAATTAAAGCGATAAAACGTCTATGACGGGCAATACGGGACGACTACGCAAAGCCATCGCGGCATATGCTGTTTTTTTTCTTTTGTTTAAATTTTCGTCATGTTCTCTTACAGCTTTATATGAGGCAAGTATATCGAAGTATTTATTTCACCGTATTTCCGAGCCTATTGGATGTCTGAAATGTTCGTGCTGGAATAATGGAGAAGTTGGGTCTTCGTTTTATACAGTCGACAGTCAGATCGGATCTGCTATTTTTTTTTATTTCCAACTGAATACCGAGTTGTGTTGCACTGCGGTAAATCAGAACTCGACGCGCGCGGTCGTCGACGGCTGCCTTTCAAACCTATCATAATAAGCATGCATATGGTATTGTGAGGGACTGCAATTAATGCATCTCTCTACAGGTGCCTGAACCGGGGCCAGTTTCTGAAAGGAACCGATTTTGTAACCTGTCTGCATTCTAGATGCTGCTTTGCTTGAACCCTTGCTGATTTCCCCATGGGAAAAACAAAATACCTCGGGCTTGTGTAAAAGCCTGTAGGAAGCAGTTTAGTTGTAGGAGTTTGGCTGCATTAAAACGTGAAGTAGTTTATCAAAGTGTCATATTGCAATAAACGACTGATTAAGGCTTGCGTTGTGAATTATAGTGCAGAATGCAATATAATATACATTTTGAAAGCGCATTTGTCTTCGCTAAAAAATTTACTTTAGCAAGACACTAAAGTTTAAATTAGTCTTTCTCAACTGGAGTTGCTTTTCATACCGATGCATCATAAATTACTTTTTTATTATTTGTTTAACGTTCATAGATCAGTTGCTTTATTTCAGACTTGTTTAAAATGTAATCAAATGTTATGCATTTTTAAAATCTCTTTTTGTTTTTTGTTTTGTTTTTCAAACTCACAGTGAGTCTTCTTTTTTTTTTTTTTTTTTTTTACAGCTGTGTCTTTGTCGATAGGATCAAATCGGACTGCATCTTCTAAATGAAGTTACCCAGCCATGCAATGTTCCTGGAAGGCTGTGATTCTGCTTGCAGTGGTGTCCATAGCGATCCAATACACAGCAATCAGAACTTTCACAGCTAAGCCTTTTCATATGTGCCCTGTTCCTAACCCTTTGAACTGTGGCTTGGGACCGGATGTGGAGTCCTTCGATCGGATGTGTGATGAGTACCCGTATTTTAATTACAATTCTTCCAGGAAGACTCACATCCTCATCTTGGCGACCACCCGTAGCGGCTCCTCTTTCGTTGGACAGTTGTTCAACCAGCACTCAGACGTGTTCTATCTCTTTGAACCACTCTATCATGTCCAAACGACCTTAATCCCTCACCTATCTCCCAGCAGATATGCCGCCGAGCGCAGAGTGATGCTGGGAGCCAGTCGTGACCTTCTTAGAAGCTTGTACAACTGCGACTTGTATTTCTTAGAGAGTTACATCAAGCCGCAGCCGGCAAACCATACCACGGATAAACTATTTAGACGAGGAGCCAGCAAAGCCCTCTGCTCTATGCCAGTTTGTGATGCTTTTAGCCCCAGCGATGGAAATATCGAAGAAGGGGATTGTGTTCGAAAGTGTGCCTCCCTTAACTTGACCCTCGCTACCGAATCGTGCCGGGAAAGACGGCACGTGGCCATTAAAACAGTGCGTATTCCAGAGGTCAATGATCTCAAGGCACTGATCGAGGACCCTCGGCTTAATCTGAAAGTTATCCAGCTGGTGAGGGACCCGCGTGGGATATTATCTTCTAGGATTGAAACCTTTCGGGACACATACCGACTATGGCGGATCTGGAGAGCCACGGGTCGTAAACCTTACAACTTGGATTTTACTCAGCTCACGACAGTGTGCGACGACTTTCTGAACTCGGTGTCCACCGGCTTGAGCCGAATGCCGTGGCTTCGTGGACGGTACATGCTGGTGAGATACGAAGACCTGGCCAGAAATCCACTCCAAAAAACCAAGGAGGTCTATGAATTCCTGGGTCTTTCTTTGGAAAAAAGCGTGGTGGACTGGATACATAACAACACAAGAGGCAATAACGAGGTGTCAGCAAAGCATAAGTACGGGACGTTGAGAGACTCGGCGGCCAATGCAGAGAGCTGGAGGTTGAAATTGTCTCATGACATAGTTGATTACACACAAACTGTTTGTCAGCACATTTTAGACGAGCTCGGCTACAAAGCTGTCAACTCCCCAGAGGAGCTGAAAAACATGTCGCTCTCTCTCATTGAGGACAAAACCTTCATACCTTTTTTGTAACAAAGGTAATCATGTGCACGCACAACTATTTTTCTACATTTATATACTTGCCTTAATGTGATTGACATTTGCACTATGAACTTTTTTTACTTCGGAGACTCCCTCGCAGTCACCCTATGATTTTCTGAACAGCACAAGAACCAAAACACTTAGCTGTAAAGAGATCTCAACTTCACCTTGATTGCAGCGATTGCATTGAGATAGTAATGTTCATTATTTATATATTAGAGCAGAGCACCACACTATTGACAAAGAAATTCTGTATGCTGGTCATTGCTTTGACAACAGTGAATGTGAATATTTTGTCAGTCAACGAACCCAGACTATTCTCAAGAAATCTTTAATGTGGGACTGAAATGCTGTCATGTATAATAACAGCCGTGCAATAAAATTGTGAATGTCACAGTCAGACGATTTCTCAGGTTGTTTCTCAGTGTAAAGTCTTGTCTGTCATAAAGTTTTTGGGCTTTTAAGCTTGTGTTTGGTTTGCTTTTAGAATGCATAATGCATTGGTGCTGTATCCGGGTATAAAAAAAAAGCTAATCTAAAGTAAACTCATGCACTTCCTCTGCTTGCTTTGCGTGGTTATGATTTACAAAGAAGTTGTACAATTCAGTCAGTTATTGCTGTTACATCACAATGATATAAGTTTACTGTCTAGTGTATCAAGTTGTTACAGCGGACAATTTGGTAGTTTCATGTAAATTTAGAGATTATGAAACGCATGAAATTATTCCTTCTTTAGTGGCTGTCTCATCATCATATCACTAATTTTCATTGATTCAGTGCATATAGAGTTGTATCTAGTGTCCATGGAACAGTGTTTGGCTCAATGTATGTGAAAGAGACCATTTATATTTTTTGAAATCTTAATAAATGTAGAGAAGCATACATAAGATGTAGTCACTGTCAAAAACCACTTTTTTCATGTATAGATGAAAATGAAAAGACAATTGTGTGCCTGACTCTTGCTTGGTTTATCAAAGCGGCCTTAATTTGTTTTAATCCTTCATGGATTTTACATAATCTTGATAATCTGGATTCACATTGAGTTCTTTTAATTCTCAATTGCTAACCCTCATTCAGGTTTAACGGGAAATATTAATGGTTCAGTCTTAAATTTTAGATTAGAGTCAGCAGCATTAGAGAGTATGAAAAGATTCTCCTTCATTCCGCGAGTTTGTCATCAGACATACATTTTCCACAGTCATGCGCTATAGACACTGCTGTGTTAATGTCATTTAAGGTTCCATTGTATAGACTTTTCTTGTTTCTTTGGTTTTTCAGGACTTTCAGGAGAAATGGCCCCCCCTTGTGGTCTGAAAAAAATATCTAATCATATCTACTTTGGTAATCGAGTTGAATTGTCAAATTGTCTTAATGCTTTTTTTCATTAAAAAAAGGCATTCTTTTATCTTAATAAGACTGATAAAGACAGTGATTACGATAAACACAGAACAATACAGAACATAAAAGTAAAATGATATCTGTTTTAATGAGGTGCATTTAAACTTATATAATAACTCCACTTCTGTGTTCAAAGTACTAATCTTGTGTCTTTAAGTGGAGGTACTTCAGGAACTAATGAATGTGCACTAAAGTCTTACCTTGAAACGGTGGAAGTGCTCGTTGGTCAGCCTTGATGTTTACAAAGCAGCTAAAAATAATGAACAGTATAGTGTGATTATCAATTATGCATAAGTGCATAAGCTTAGCTATGCTGCACAGTTCGGGTAGTTACTACTACCCAATTTATATCTACAAATGCCAGAAATATAGTCATGATAAGCACATTAACTTGTGGTTATGGCGTGGTCTCTGACGCATTGATTCTACGGTGCTAATCCAAGCAATACGAGTTCCAATCAGGTTTGTGATTCGACAATCCCATTCCCCCACCGTTTCCAATCACTTATTGGCCCTCCCTATCAACAAAATTGACAAAAACTGAGAACTGGAAGTTCTTAATTTTGCAAGGCACTCACACATCTCTTAGCAGTGGCTTATTCTGCGACCCGAGGTTTGTAAGTACCACCAATTTCCATTCACATATAAGCCATTTGCTTGGAGAGCTTGGAACTTTTTTTTTCTTCCATTAACCCCATCAAAGTGCACATGTAATTGGCTCTTCGAGTCATCTCACATCATCCTTTGCCAAAAAAAGACACCAATAATTTGGCTACGAGAGTGGAGATATCAGCTGAAAAATATGCTAGCAACCAAAGTTTTAAAACAAGGGTGTTAGTGCTACTTAAAAGCAGATACTCTTTGTGTAGATTTCCCACTTAAATTTGTTTTAAACATCACACAGCGTCTATATTTGCTGTGGAGACTTATTTCCTCAACACATACAGTGATGAAAACAAATCCCTGAAAAAATGGGATGGATAAAGAACGGCCTCAGAGATGTTCAATATTACAACTTCCAGCTCTCATAAGAGGTCTCCTGAAATACAGAGTAGCTGGAATTCTATATATATATATATATATATATATATATATATATATATATATATATATATATATATATATATATATATGAAAGTATCTGAGAGTATATATATGAATGGCAGCAGATGCCGAGTTTTGCTTTGTTGAACTTGAAGCGCTCTTCAGAGGATAACAATTTATTATGCTCCTCACTGCCCATCTCAACACGCCTGAGATCTTCTCAGTAGAGATGTCGTTCATTTAAACCACTTATTGTGATTAAGAAAACCATTTAAGCCTCTTATTGTGATTAAGAGACTCCAGGATGCAAACTATATTTTGGAACATTGTGAAATGAATCGCACTCATTGCTTTCGCTAGCTGCTGCATGTACTGCAGTATCATCACAGGGTAATCTGGACCCTTTACAAGAATGGTGGCATTTAGTACATTACAATGTTTGTAAATATATATCAAAAGTTTTCGACATATGTATATGTGTGGGCGGGGCTGCTTAGATGCTCATAAACGAACTCACGATAAATAAGAATGTTCTTTCAACTCTGCAGCTCGTAATATTTTATACTGCATACTTACTTTACTTTATTCAAAAACTAATGGACACAATGGGGACCAATGCTATTAGCTTGCAACACTGCGATGTTCATTACGACGTCGAACGTAGTACAACGTTGAAGCGACCTGTTTTGTCGTAAATGTACGCGTTTATAAACAACATATGAGACAAGGGAGAGAGAGATTCCACTGTTGTCTATTTCTTCATAGCAATTCGGTTCTGAATTCAAATAGTCAAGGCTGATTTATCTAGCCGCTATATTACTTTTATATAGCATTAGGCTACTTGTAAGTAATACACACCTACGTTACCAACACATACTCTTCTGTTATTTTCAAAGTTATTGATATAATATGTCATGAGGAGGCCTTACCTCGGAAAACCTGTCCTCGTGTCAGCGCGCGCTCGTCAGTTAGATGTATGCCTCCTACGCAAATTCATTTTTCACCCTCCATTGAAATATAAACACAATTTATTTAGATGAAAGATTTGACAGTTGTGGCAAATTCTCAGTTGTTGCCATTCGTTTTCATGTTCATTCATCACATTAAACAAAAAAGTTCGCTAGCTAGCGCTCCGTTTCAAATTAGGCACTTCCGGTTTGAAAGGTTTCACGCAAAAATACCGAAACAAATGATTTCAAATCATAACACTGGGTTACAAATAGTAATCCTTCTACATTTTCCTTTATGATTTACATTATTTTCACTGTTTCTTTGTACTGTGCAGTGTATGTATATAAATGCAGACAACATGTACCACACATTTGTCATCTGCTCTCCTGTTTTAGGCTAATTTATTGCTCATGAATAATAGGTCTAGCATATAAATGCAATATTTATTATCTGTCACAATGATGGAAATCACTTAGAAATGGTATCACTCAACGTTAATATGTAAATGAGCGTTTTCCATTGCTTTACGTAACAAACAGTGATATTTAACCTGTCAATATTGCTGTGAAAATGATCAATCTTTTTGGGATACTCATGGTCTGTTGTGGTAATTTGTTAATGCTTATACATTTTTAAAATTGCGTTTAATGTTTAATAGTTGAAGTGTTTAATGATGTCACCTCATTGCACCCATTTTTTTAAACACAATAACAGTTTAAGGGATGTTACTCTCATAATTTGTGCAAAGCATCATGGGGCGTAGGAAAAGCCTATTTATTACATTCATTATTTATTATTATTATAGATGTGTCTAGAACATCTAGTAAAATGCAATAGCCTATTGCTTAGTCATTTTGTGCTTGCAGTGGAAAGTCAATTGAACAGATCGAATGTTTAGTTTCAGTGATCCAGCAGTTCTTTTACAGTTAGGTGGTTTTCAAGCCACATCATTCCGTTTTGTACGTTTCACTTTTATTTAACACACCTGATATATTATCAGTTTGTTAACAGAGGTCACCCTGTGGTTGTAATAAGATGTCACACTCTTTTAAACGCATACCCTCACATTTAAAGTTTGCGCTTTATGTTAGAGGTCACAGTGTAACGTATCAGTCTTCTATTTCTCACACTTCTTCTTATGGCTGTGGGTAAACTCATGATTTTCACCCTTCACAGAAGAGATAGCTTTTATAGCTTGATGGCGTTTCACCTGGTTACGACACGGTGTGAGGTTAAAAAGCCACAAAACAACTTGCCCTTTTATGGTGCATTTACTACTTGATACTAAAATCACTAATGTCCTTGGTTAATATCGTGGAACAATGATGTTGTTGAGGCATGCAATTGTTTTCGGGGATAAAACCCCTGACTGGCTCAATAAATTTTTCTGCTGATTCAGTATGCCATGAAAAGACAAGAAGCGTTTTGCGCATCTGGATTTGCCTAAACTGAACAACTGACATAATCTAAAGATTCTAGTGTATTGCTATTTAGCAATATTTTTTCCCATATTTAAAAGAAATTCTTATAAACAGTATGAACAAAGTAGATGCAGTTTAAAAGTACACCTTCTGTCAAAGAGCGATGCAGCATTAATAAAATGTGGATTTTACTATGTGACCTGAATTATATGGTCACTTACTTTCATAAACTGCTTATGTAATCCAGATCTGGACTGTTAGTGCATTCAATGTTACATAAATGATTAAAGCTAAAAATGAATAATAGATCAATGGCATTAAAATACCCCCACCTATTTCAGAACAGGATCATTGCAGGACATTCGTTTCTTCTCAAAATATGTAAAAATACAAAGAAGTCATGCATTTCTAAAATACAGAATGCTTTATTTGTAGAATACAGCATCAATTTAGCAAAAATAGTTCTATTATAGACAAAATCTACTTGGTCTTAAAAGTCCAGTTCATAGTAACAGCATCTTAAAGACATGGGTAGCTACCAGAAAGTGTGTAGATAGCAAAAACAGAAAGAAACATGGAAAAAATGAAATACATACTCACAATTAACAGCATGTTGTAAGTTAAACAGCATGTTGTACAGAGAACTAGAGATTCAAGCATGCATTGTAACAATATAATAATATGCCATATGTTGTTTTTGCATAAATAAAGTAAAAAAGGAGACAAACATTTAAGCAGTGGAAAAAAAAAAAAACGACAGTAACGTACGAACAAATACTCAAATGCGCACATTTTCGATCGTGCTGGTTCTATGATGTAAACAGCTGCAAAATGGTAGCAGGAAATACATCTGTGGTTACTTTGCACTGTTCTGAAACACTAAACACTCCACATTGAGCTTTTAAAACTCCCAAGACATTCAGGCACATGTACGGCCAATAAAACATCATCTCAAATGAACTACAAGCGATGCTTCGCAAGGAGAAAATGAAGCGTGAATGCTTAAAAGTATTTTAAACTGGGGGAGAAAAAAAAAAAAGTGTAGTTTCTTTTTCCCTGCATCCTTTTAAGATGCAAATAATTTCTTTTCTTAACTCCAAGCACTGGTTTCCTGGCTACAGATTCAATTTCAACAGCTCAAACAATGTCTTGCAAAATGGAGTGTTTACACTGGAGACTCGGCATTAATGTAATCTGCGCCAATCACATGCAAACCGCCGTTCAGAGATTTCTACACTTACCATGAGAACGTGGTGATGATAATAATTCAGCGAACTGCGGAAACATATTGTGGCCGGTAACGCCAAGTAGTAGTTTAGACCTAACGTTATTAGATGATGAAAGTAATCTAGTGTTATTGTGTATTAAATTACTGAACTAAATAATAATACCTTAACTTAATTTCCAAGTTTTCACATTATTTTGTTCGAAGATGAGCTTTAAGCAAGATCAGAATAATTCTGTGTACTTGAATTTTATACAGAATTAGTGCTAATTTTTGTACACAACTGCTGCTATTACAGAAAAAAATAAGCAAAGTTTTCCTTTTAAGCTGCTGGTATAACATTTCTTATGAAAAAAGGGGGAAGAATGTGTCTGATATCAGCATTTGATCCCTCTTTGTCCTAAAGTTAGTCTTCGCCGCACTGATAACACAGATTCTGCCAACACTCAAAATATACAAATACATAACAAAAACATAAGCAAACAAAAGTCATAAGATCCCAATTATCTCACGTAGCTCTGCGGTAGGGGTCGAAGTGTGTTTAGATAAAGTGTTACAGTTCTTTACATTAACTTAAAGTAGGAATGTATTTGGTGAATGCGAAACAGTAGTAATTTTCCCATGGGCTAAATGAACCTGCCACCTGCTTTCCAACCCTCTTGAAAGTGAGAACAACCCAGGCAGACAACCACAGACGCACCGAATCGAACAAAGGGTGGGAGCGAGTCAGCCAGTCTAATCCGACTTGTCTTTTTTCTTTGGTGTAACTTTACCGGCTACTGCAGACCCCACTGCCCCGACCCCTCCCGTTACCACGGAGACGCCGCCTTTGACCAATCCCACTCCGGCTGCGGGAACGCTCGTCACTGCCGTCTTGGTCAGCTCAAAGCTCTTGCTGCCTACCCAGGCCACTCCTCCGAGGGTGGCGCCCACCGCTCCTCTGGTGAGGTTGAACAGCCCACCTGTCACTCTCCACACCACACCTGCTTCATTCTTAGGCTGGTCTTTCTCCAAGTCTGAAAAAGAGTGGTTTGGTCTTTCATCCAAGTATATATATATATATATATATATATATATATATATATATATATATATATATATATATATATATATATATAAAAAAAAAACCCTACACTTTGCATTTACATGTATAATTAAAATACATAACGTATTCCAATCCAGCCTCATGTTACCATTCTTACGGTGGCCCATGAAACACCTTTTATGAATCCATTAAAAGTACAATAATCTGCAACAATGCAATTTTTCAATTAAAAGCACTTGGTTCCTAAAGCCATGATTTTGAAACGCGTTTCAGTGCGCTCACTGAAAAACAACGGTCTTTATTTAAGTATTGTTTATTTTCCTCTACCGTGTTGGTTATGTGAGACTTAAAGCTTGAGGGCAGCATTTTGAAATCAGCTCACATCTACGGGCCTGACACTGAGTAATACACTGAGCAGATGTGTTCTGAAACACACACACTCTCTGTCCAAATGCCATCATCTTTCCCCTCTGTTGTTCCTTTGGCAGAATGCATGAAAAAAAAGAGACTCTTTCCTTCCGACGGACAACTAGCATTTACACACCCCGCAATACTCTGCGGACTGTGAACAGAAATTATATCTTTTACATTCAATCAATACTGTCAAGGACCGCGTGGCTGGGTTGCACGATGAGCTCCCCGGTGAATCGATGTGCCACCGAGAAGCCGTGTGAATGACAAGCAGCGAGTCTTCAGATGAGTCCCGCGGGACGGTGGCGGGAAAACTTCGCGCGCCGTCAAGGTCGCCCCACGCGTAGTACGTAAGTATTCGGGATGCTTTGTTGAGAGAATAACATCCATTTCTCGTGCCGACGACTTCTTATGTTGAAGGAACGACATGCCACGTGTTTACTGCTGTAAACAAACCTGCGTGACCAACCCGGGATTATTAGAGATGGGTTCAATATTATTTTATTTCGATTAAGATTTAAATTATTTATTTCTTTTATTGTTTTATAATAGAAATTTTTATATTGACCAAAAGGCTACTGGACTGTTGCACACATGAATAAAAGTAAATAAAAGAGGCCTACAAGAGAAGAGTTTTAAAAAAAATGTAAAAAGGGGAAATATACATATATAAATAATATCCCATTCCCATGACTTAATATTTAAAATTTAAGTGAACCGAAAATGGCCCCTCCCAGGCACCGTACGACGGAACTAGCCTTGATGTGAAACATTTGTGAGATGCGACCAAACAGGAGATGAACGGATTTAACCAAAGCCTGCTTTCCTCTTTTTTACAGCCTCTCACAAATGTCAAAATTCATTAATATGTATGAAACATACCTATAAAGCTCTTGCTTCTACACCATTTCTACATTGCGAATTACTCGCTTTCGGCGTAGACTAGCTATCGTCTTATGTTTTTATGACGAATTTTAAATCACGTCTCCTAACTAGTATGAAGAACCAATTTTTTTTAAACATCAGGTTTAATGTTTTTCGGCCAAGCAACCAAATCATTAGACAGCAAGCAATGCAGCAGATGAGATGTCAATGATAAAGTGGTAAAATGGCTGATCACAGATATTGTTGGTGAGTAAGAAAACTTGCTCGTCCTGATTCTACACATGCAATTAAGACCTAACTCTTGCCATCTGGGCCTGGGGAGATGTAATTACGCTTTCCACACTACCAAACCTCAAAGCGATTTTCCATTTTTGCAATAAGCCTGAATGAGCAAAACCAGTGAGGCATGTTTCAAAAAATGGAATGAGATTATTTCTGAATTTTCATTTTCATGCATTATTTCCAACGAAGAAAGGGTAGACCAATGAAGACGGCTCATGTTTTTTGTTAGCATAATAAGCAGACCTATACAGATTCAACTCGTTCATGAAATGTAATTTATGTTAATTATTAATTCTTACATAAACTGTCATATAAATGGCATTCTAATGTAAACTCACATTTCTAAGCATTTTTTTAGGCTATATTGTTTGTAAAGCCAGTCTAATATAAAATGTGACTTTCATATGTTAAACTATGTATATAAATTGTATGTTAAATACACTGTAAATGCAAAGTGTATATGAGAAACATATATATGGCTCGTAAATCCATTCTAACGTAAACTGACACGTTTATATAACAAGTGATGTTTATGTAAATAGTTCATAAAGCCATTCTAACATAAAATGTGACATTCATATAGCAAACAATTATGTCCATGTTCATACATGCATTCTAATGTAAACTCATATTCATATGAATATACATTGTCAAATGTGACTCATACTTTTTTCGTAAATCTATTCGAAAAATAAAGCGCAACAATCAATTTCCCGTCATTTAATAAATCGATTTTTGCATGAATTGTATCATATATCAGTTGTGGTGTAAAATATTCATAAATAAGTTCTTATGCACAATGCTGCACAACCGGTGTAATAATCTGCAGCAAATTACGTAAGAACAGTATGGGTTTCATGAATGAGGCAACTGATTGTGAGCGTCAAACAGGCTTCAGGGACAACTTTGTAAATGACAACTGTTGTAATTCAGTTAAATTCAGTGCAAGAATTACAATAACTCTGCTGATAACCAGTCAAAAACACTCTGCCGCCATGTCATGAATTGGAAATCCCATTAAACTAACAGGATATAAATATTGTCTTGGCTATGTGCCCATGGGTACTTGGGTAATGAATGTAAAATAAATATGAGTCTATAATTTGGACATTGCATGCAAATAACACTCATCAATAGCATAGTGTGACAACAATGCAATGTATGCAAAAAATCTTGAATGTCAATCCTACACATATCCAAGAAAACAGAATAGAATAGAGTATGGCAGCCAAATAATAGTGCAGTAATAAGTCACAGGCAACATGCAAACAATACATGACACAAGCCTCTATTATGCATAGTTAAACATTATATGCTGCATATGAATCTCACAAACAACAACAAAGCTGTGCACATCATGAATTATTTCTGTTGAGCACAGAGAGGAAAGACCTCGTCCTAATCTGGCTTAACCGATTACTGACCTAAAAGAATGGGATAATACAGCTGGTGGGACACGACTGAAGTGGGGGAGAGAGAAAGAACTGTGCTGGGAGGAATCATTTTTTTACCGTTTAAGCATATCACTGTGGTAGATCATTAAATAATCTAGATCTGCAGAGGATCCACTGCTGAGCAAGTCACATGCATTTTAATGGAGAAACAAGCTCTATATCTTGGAACTCCCGAGGATGAGTACATTTATTGGTACATTACTGGGTGAACAATTCCTGTAAGACTATTTAGTCTACTAATTGTTTAGGCCGCAGACTACTTGATTAGAAAAACGCTTTATTTTGTGTCATGGAATGACCAATGAACCCTCTTCACACATCAGTGTTCACTTAGTGGAAGTCGTCATAGTTGGGTAATATATGGCAGAGACTGTAAAGTTCAGTAATAGCCATTGCCACTGCAGTGTACCGCAGTAATAGCTACACATACATCACCTTACTTTCATATTTGTTCAGATAACCTACGAAAAAGAACTTGTAGCCTCTGATGAATTCAATTTGGACAAGTTGATCAACATTTCCAAACGTAAAGCTAGGTAAATGTTTGAGAAACTGGGAAATTTTTATGGATTTGTACAACTGAACTCATACGATTTTGTATAATTTTGTCAGAGGTAGGATTAGGGTCTGAGTTAGGGGTGGGCCTTCATTTGGATTTATCACCTCATGAAATAAAATACGTATGAACCTCCATGAGATCCAGTTGGAATGACGCTAACACAAATCTCATGCACGTATTAAACTTCTAAACGAAACGTAAATTGTAATGTATCTTACAATGGGCATTACTGCAAGCATAATTTCGGCAGACTGAAGGTCAAAATTATTGTCTGTTGTAATTACAGAATCATGTAACCTGTCACAAAACAGGTTTATCTTTCTTCATAATCAAATCATACATCCACTACAATTTGCTCAGTAAATACCCTTGAGGTTACTCAAATACGATGATTCTCCACTGTTTGAACAATATAAAAAATTGTTCACCACACACAATTCATCAAAGCGTAATGCTTAACTACAAAACGCCAGATAGCTTTCTTTGAAAGAATGACCAATTTATTCTTTTTGACAGGAACCTTCGGGATCAATCCAATTCTATAGCAAATAGAAAATGTCAATTTGTCTTTAGATGGAGGAAAGAGAACAGTGACATTTGAAGGCTTAGATGGAAAGGTTAAGATATTCTGAGGCATGTTACTCTTTCGAGAGACGGCCAGAGTTCTGTGGAGGGTGAGCATCAGTAGCTAAAAACCCACTCAACAAGAATGGTACAAAGGTTACCGTGTTGGCCTCGACAGTTAAATAAACATTCAAAAAGAAACAAAATTGAATATTTCACATGTCCTAAGCACTAAAACGTTTAAAAGAGCCATACAGTTCCCCCGTCTGACCAAAAACTGATTAAAGATGATCAAATCTTGTAGAGAAGGTTGTGGAACTGAAGAATGAATCACTGACTCATATTGCTTATATTTCTTTCCCCAAGTCACTCTAAACATCAATTTGAATGAGAAGCCTGCAGCAAACCTGGATAAATAAAGTTATAGGTTGTGACAGGATCTAAAAAGCTCAACCTAAAGCGACTTAAGTGGTCTCCTTGGAGCACAGAGCGAGGTGAGAAAATTATCTGGGCACACTTGAACATTCTCATAAGATCCGCAGGTGCCTGAACCCTTGCCTCAACTCTATAATATGTTCTTGTCGAGGACAGCCACAAGTAAGACCTTTAGATAACACCAACAATGCTGCATTCACAAACCGATAGGCAGAGAATGGAGATAAAGTTCGAGAGAGAACAGAAGAGACAGATGCAATGCGTTTTCCTCCAGGAACCCACTTAGACGGGTACATTTTGTAAAAGGAAAAAGGAACAAATAGCCCTATAGTAAGGATGCTGGGGTCATTGGGGGCATAAATAATAAGTAAACCAATCTTAGAGGAAACACCAAGACCACATCTCCTGAAACAGATCCCCTCTAATAGCTGGGTGTATAAAAACAAAAGGCAACAAAAGCATTGTTATTCTAAGTGATGCATGCTAGCTGCTACAATGCTTGGATGTGATGGACGTATATTAATAAAAAAAAAAAAAAAAAAAAAGCAACACAAACAAACAATCGCTTGGATACGGTTCTAGCACTAGGCTTGTTGATTTGTGATTTTAAAAAATATGCATATTGGAAAAGAATAGTTAAATTTTCGGGAAACACAAGTTTACTAACATCATAAAAAAAGTCTAAGAAAAAAAGTTTGCTAAAACATTGAAGTTCATTTAAAATGATAAATAAAACATAAAAATTAAATAACTCACATGTATTTTTTTAGAAAAAAAATATATTACTTGATTCCATGACATTTTAGATTCATTATTTAAAAAAATAAAATAGCATAAAAGTTTGTTTCCAAATCAACCGAAACAAGATGAATACAGAATGTATGTTTATATTAAAAAAATTAGACAGTAGAAAAGGTAGAAAGCAATACAGAGGAAAAAAAAAATGAATAAACAAACACAAATAAATCGAAGCAGGGATTATGCAGCAGGACGCATGTCCCAGATGGGGAGATGACTATAGTATTGAGCTTTCTGTATGTACCAAACTGCCATCTCTATAAAAACCAGTGATATAGTCCTGTGATTTAGACCTGCCTGACCTAAGCTGAATTGGATAGCCAAGAATCCATTCCCAACCAATCAAAGCTGAACATGTTCCTGAACGAGAGGTGGGCTGCCAGCCTCCGGCGTAAATCTGTCGCCTCTGTAAATTTAGGAGTCTATATCAATACCCACATCATCTCTCTGTAGTGCCGAGAAATAATGGTGAAAATATTGTTCTCCTCACTTGGCACCGAGATTTACAGCGAGCGAGGGAGCAAACAAGAGAGAGAGAGAGAAATAAGAAAAAGAGTAGTGAGAGAAGGGAGGGGGTAATCGGACCTTCCCCAGTGATAAAAACCCCCAGCGGGATTCAGTTCTCCGCCGCTCCACTCCTCTCACCAACAAGAACCGTGTCAACTCCGTCCCTGCTGAGGTCTCTATTTTTAATCCCTGTGCCGAAGTTGCCTGGGGCAAAACACAATGAAGGGTCAAGTTAAAATGAGGTTTCGAGAGAACGGCCTGGAAGGGAATGTACTGAATTACCGTTGGACCTTGCTGGACATGGTGTTAGCACAAGAGGCGCTGGGAAAAAGGGGGCAAACATAAAAAAAAAAAAAAAAAAGCAGTAAAATAGATTTTACGAACATTGACGTGCCAGTACGTTAGATGTTTTGACACAAATGTGCATTTAAAATTACTTAAAAAGCCTGGAGGAGTGTTCGCAAAGCTCAACAGTAGCCAGTTTTGCGGAGCCCACTACTGCTATGTTTAGAAGCTCCATTCGATGACGAGCTTTGGCAATTATGGGACTGACAAGAACTCAGCTGAAATGGAGTCTGAATGTGGCCTTTTTCCCCCGCTGGCTTGATACAGCTGCATTAAATAAATAAATAACTACCGGTGAACCACTTATCCAAAAGGTCAATGTTTCCACCGGGTGCGCAAGCTTGCTCGCATCTGACCTATCGGGAGAGACACGTATGACACTTGAACCTTTGTGCTTACTCATCCCAGTCCTCCCAATGTAGGTTTGTTGACTTCAATAAGCAGAGAAAGACCTTTTCCCGCCAATCCCGGGGCGCCAGGATCTGATAATGCGTGCAAATGAGTCACTCGTGCCGTTCGCCTTCGATATTTATATCGATGACAGGGTTTATTGTGTGAATTTAAATGCCACCGTAGCGGCTTCGCAAGCCTGCGATGGAAGCCCGTGGACGCCGCCTTGAAAATCCTAACAAAGCCTTTGAAAGAAGCCACAAGCATGCCCTTTTCAGGGAAACAAAAGCTGTGTTATTATGAAAACATGGTTTAGACACGTCCTACAATATTCACAGATGCGCTATTAACTGATACCATACGTGTCAATTGTGTGATTTCTGTGCCGTCCAAGATAATACTAGCAAGCTTACTGAAAATCAAAACAAAACTATTAAAAATTCACAAGCACGACCATATTTATTTATTAGCCTAACTCGTGTTATTGTCATTAACCTAACATCTATATCATTTCATTTCAAGTGTTATCTTCTATAAAATACAGCCCAGAATATCTTTAAGAGCTTTATTATTCTTGTTTATGATCTCTTCATTAGCCTATTAGCATTTAGCTGACTACATTTGCACTAGACTATTAACCTACAGCTTACACAATCTTCAGTAACTTATTAGCCAGGCTTATGATATTTATGAACTTTTATCTTAGCTTTTATATATATATATATATATATATATATATATATATATATATATATATATATATATATATATATATTCTTTAGATTACTAACTAACTTATCCCTTATAAAAAATAAGGGTTTCACAGCAAATAAAAGCAAAAAAAAAACAAAAAACAACATGGTTACTATAATTTAACGACATCTCTAGAGTATTAGCATATAGCTCACACTATTTAATAATTTATTAGCATAGAAAACATTTTTTTACTAGATACACTGTTATGTAGAATATGAACAGTTCTGTGAGATGTCTGGATTCAATGCTCTTTATTCAGTAAAAACGCTATCTCTGTGAATGCAAGTCGGTTAGGAGAGACACGTGTTTTGTAAACACATTCCATCAAAGTCGATCACTACTTGGACTTTTGGGACTTCCTAATGGCGTGAGCTCTCCAAGCGTTTCTATAGGGAGTACGGAGCAATGTGCTTTTACAGGAACCATAAAAATTGAACCCAGGGTTCCCACTCTTTCGTGAACACCAGATTCAAGGAGTTTCAAGGACTTTTTAAAGCGCCATTTATTTTACATCAAGCACCCATCAAATTCACACCGAGCATACGGTTTCATTACAGTACTCAACATTACACTTACAGTTAACATTTATGTTAAATATTATAGCGTAATGAGGTTTTGGATGTGTAGGTTCCATAAATTTGGTAAATATTGAAAAAAAAAAAAAAAAAAAACAACCACATTCTTTTCACCAAACTGGTTTTGCTATAATTCTTGTGAATAAAATTATAAACTGAGAAATTCTTTAAATTGAAAGTAATAAAAAGTGGTTAAACAGGACTTTTTAGTACCACCGTTAAAAATTTCAGGAGCACCTTCTAATCAATAATCAGAAATTCTTATCAAACATTAGACATCCCATTACGGGATGATAATTAACTCCTTAAAGTGATTTAATGTGAAAATGATTTTTCTTATATTGTGTATGTAATGAGAGTTTTGTGTAAAAACGCCAGTGTTTTGAGTAGATTCAGATTAACATCGGGTTTAATCAACAGTTATGTTACTGTTATACAGTACTCACTGCTGCAAAAACATTATAAGCACGTTGGGAACCTTTAAAGCTCCCCTCAGCACAAACACAAATATGTTGCAAATGCACCGCTTCTCCAGATTCATGCAGGGTGCGCAGGGTTGCCAGGTTTCATCAGCAAAACCAGCCCAAATGCTTTCAGGGGGATTCTCTGCAAAAAACAATGCATTCAGGTGGGGTGAAATGCATAAAAGTCCCCTCATAAAAGTCGCATTCCAGGTGCTATCGTTATTGGGTACGCTTCAACCCACAGACATGAAAAACATCCTTCGGAAAGAGCATCAAAGTAGCTCAATTCTTGGCAACATCAGCTCACATGCTAAGGTTTTTCCCGGTACATTATCTCCAGCCCTAATCATTAGGCGCCATTTCTTTTTGTATCTACTAAAGCAAATTTATTTCAAAATGAATTCAAGCATTTTTAATAGACCTATATTTGTTTACAAGTATGTTCCAGGCCTTGAACCCATGTGTCTGATATTCAAGTACTTTCAAGGACTTTCAAGAAGCGTGGGAACCCTGTAAACCTAAAAATATGTACCCGAGAAAAATAGCTTCTGTGGAGACACATAAATGAGCCGAGCGGAAATGTATTCGCAAATACACACACAAAAAAGGACAAGTGAAATGCAAGGACTGTCTTCAAGGATGAGCTACTACTGTTACTGCTAATTCACAAATTCAGTGAAGCTAAATCAAGCAAATGTTATTCTTTGCCAAACAGACTGTGTAAGTCATTCAGCTCTCAATTAATCTCAACTCAATACATTTAAATGCACCACTATCAGTCACAAGTCGTCTGAGAACAAATCCTTTACACCAAGCTAAAGTACCGGGCTATTATTATGATGCGAGTAACAGAAGAAAGAAAAATTATATTATTTAATAGTGGTGCTGTCAAACTATTAATTCTGATTAATTGCATGCAAAATAAAAGATTTTGTTTGCTTAATATATGTGTGCTGTGTGTGTGTTATATATTATATATTTTGTTTTCCTACTGTCGAAGTCAATAGTGACCCAAAACGGCCTGGTTAAGGACTTTTTTAAAAATATCTGTGTGTTCGGCAGAGAAAAAAAAATTAATACAGATTTGGAACTACTCGAGGATGAGTATATGATGACAGAATTTTCATTTTTGGGTCAACTATTTCTTTCATTTGAAAAAAAAAAAAAAAAAAAAAAATAGTATTTTAATGTCAAACCTAGTATAACACGTAATACTATTTCAAAGCGAGTAACAGAAGGTGGAGGAATTTTTGATTAATTTTGATTTGATTTTGTTCTGTTCTTCACACTAAAACCTACCGTGTGCCTTCAAAAACCCAAAATATTTTCAGATAAGTCCATTTTGAATTTTCTAAAGAGCAGCTCTGACATTCTCCCAAATATCTCTTTTAGTGTTCCACAGAAAAAAAAGAAAATAACGAGTTTTGGCTGAACTGTCTTTTTAATATCAATCAATTCCTTTAAACAGCTTTCAAAGGAATCGCTTTACAGTACAACAACCTTCACTTCAGCTTCCCGCTGAGTAGTTTCAGTTCACAGTCCACCGCAACAGCAGATCGAAATGAAACGCAATCTTACTCCTTCAAAGAGATAACCGTTCGATCTTGGTTATATGACAAAAACTGGTGGAAAAGCTTTACTTTTAGCCACCATGAGTCAAGCTGTGATTCTATGACTCTCCAACCAAGGCCTGCATTTTTATCTTACTGACTGATCTCAGATCAGACACCGGTTTATCGTAAGAAATGATAGTTAGAAGATAGCAAAACAGTGCTGATCTAGATTCAGCAATCAGCCACTAATAATTCAGAAAGTCTCTATTTTCCCCAGATGGATTTTGCTGCTATACAGCGCGTGATTGACAGGCAGATGACACACGCTTGCACTTCAGTAGCTACAGATGGAGGGAAAAAAATCTTGCCTGTTCCTGCTGAGCCTATTGGAGGAGAACCTGGCTTGCGCTTCCTGCCCTGGCCTGCTTTTCATGTCAGACTCAGTGCTTTGGGGATTTAGAAAGACACGTCAATCCGCAGAAAAAGTCTCAGAGCGTGCCGAAAGAAGCCACGTACATTGGACCTTACCATCCGCAGATGAAACAGCAAGTGTAACTGGAGTTTGCGGTACAGACTCTGAAATATATATCAAAGAGTGAAGCTTTTAAAAGTGGAGATCTCTCATATCACACACATCAAAGGGTTCAGGCTACATAATGTTTGGACCCGCAACACTGTGACCATTCAATGCAGAGCGCTTCATTTACGATGTCCCACCCTAAGCATGTCTCTTGAATTATACATCAAGCAGATGGTGTGCAGAATCGTCAAGGTAAGACCTTAAATAATTCAGCTCAGGCAAACCCCCAGTTCACCCCCACCGCATTTTTTTGTTTACTGTTGGTTTTGCAGAGCAGGGATTTGCAATGATAGCAGTGTGCAACAACACACCAATGAGAGATTCTGCTGACCGGGGGCGAGACGTGCACAAAATAACTTTATTATTCTTTCATATTTGAGGGGACAGATGTTCCTCAGGGTTTTTTTCTCTCTCTGGCTTATGCTAGAAGTCTCAATATCAAAAGCAGCTTTAGACTGAAGCACCAACATGATTGTATGGAAATTCAGAAATTGCTTTGACACTGATCCAAGTCATCCTTTGACGAATTAATATTTTAGTGTGTATGTATGTATGTATGTATGTACACATGTACACACACACACACACACACACACACACACATTCCATTGTAGTAAATTAGAGATTACATATATATATATATATATATATATATATATATATATATATATATATATATATATATATATATATATATATATATATATATATATATATATATATATATATATATATTAAAATATATACATATTTTTTTAGATGTTTTATATATTTTAACATATATAAAGTCAATTTAATGATACACAAATTATATTAAAGCTAAAATAATAAAAGATTTCAAGGCAAGAACACAATTGTTGGATTAAATTCTAAACAATATATATAATACATTTATATACACACACACACACACATACATATATATATACATATATATATATATATATATATATATATATATATATATATATATATATATATATATATATATATGATATATATATTTAATATTAATAATGTTTTTATATATATATATATATATATATATATATATATATATATATATATATATATATATATATATATAAAAACATTAATATTAAAACTAAAATAAATATTTTTAATGGCAAGAATATTTGGACCGCATTATAAACAATTATACATGTAAAAACATAAATAAAGTACATTTATTACTATAAAACTAAATTATAATAATACATTTTAAATGGCAAGAACATAATTGTTGGACCTGGTAAATGCTTACATTGGATATCACAGATATTTGTGGATGGGTTTTTAGTCTAGTAACTCACTAACAACTGACATTGAACTGTACGAAACATATTAATGTCAGGAAATGGAGGTTGAGTCAACCCATGAGTCTTGAGGTGTCCCGATTTACTCTTCCACAGCAAGCAACACAGTGCTGAGGACAGGTGTCAGAGAGAGAGAAAGAGACAGCAAGAATGAGTAAAACCAGAAAGACGGAAAGGTAGTTAGTGGGGAAAAGAACAGAGAAAGCAAGAAAGAGAAACAGAGAGAAGGAAAGAGAGATAGAGGAAGAGGAAGCTGTAATGAAGTGTCATAATTTAGCAGTCATACTACAGATGGCAAGTCGGCTCCTTGCTGCTTTTCATTGTTCTATGCCAAAGAGCTGGTGGAGAGCAACTGTCAGTCCTTTGAAAACAGCCGTAGAGAGAGATGCATTCACTCAACCTGTCATTTCACCCACCATTATTTTGCCTTTCTAAAAAAAAATTATTTCTGCTCGTCATGGCAGAGGAAATAATTGGATGTGAAAAGCATGGTCACATTCGGGTCAGAGACAGCCTTTGCCTTTCTTAAATTAAATCCATTCTGTTTGAACGCGATAAATTTCTGCCTTTCCCTTTTCATCCCTACTCTATTGCTAGATTTTCATATTTTTTTTTTCAGAATATTGTTTGTATTATCATTTTCATAAACGGTCCGTTCCTTTCACCCGCTATTTCCTGAAAGGGCAATTAAACAACACGACTCCTCACCCCAGAAACATGAAGAACGGCTAAATATATTTTTAACTGTTCTAATGGGAACTATTGCTTTAAAACGAATCAATACAGCACATAATTTTCTGTATGAGAGCAAAAATCTAAACTATCTATGCATGCTTACTCCTTGTTCAAGGCTGGACTATTTTAATGCTCTCTTGGCAGGTCTTTCTCTACAATTAATCCAGATTGAGGCCGCAGGACTAATCTTTAACAAACTGAAAAGAGTGCATATGACCAATAACTGCTCGCATGCGATTCAAGGCATTGATGTTTGCCAACAAAACCACCTCTGACTCTGCATCCCTTCGCCTGAACTTATTACTATACGTTCATCTTAATCCGAACCTCCAACTCTTGCATAAAAAACATTTGAACTATCTATTCCATTTCTATCCTAACTACTTTATTTTTATTGAAAAAGACGCTCTAACACTAGCATTCCCTATTCTTTCTCATTTGTATTTTTTCTCTTGCTAATTTTGATTGCTTGTATTGTCCTGATTTGTATGCAGCTTTGGAAAAAAGCATCTGCTAAATGTAAATGTAAATATATAACCTCGATCAGATAAATGCAGCTCCTAATCTCATCAAGGCTGCATTTATTAGACCCAAAATACAGAAAAGAAAAAAGAAGTAATACAAACTAAAACATGAACACTGTGAAATACTATTACAATTTAAAATGTCAATCTAATTTAATATGTAATTTATTCCTGTGAGGCAAAGCTGAATTATCAGCATCATTACTCCGGTGTCACATGTTCCTTCAGAAATCATTCTGATATGCTGATTTGGTGCTCAGTTATTATCAGTTATTATTGGTGTTTAATTACTAATCATGGTTTGTATTATCCCCACTGAAAGTTTTTTTGCTTGCATTTTTGTGGATTGTATCATTTTACAGGATTTTTTTCTCCTTTTTTTAGCTTTGATTAACAGATTTCTTTGAAATAGTAGAGCATCATGTTTTAGACACAAATGTAAAGCAGATTAACAGTAACAAGGAAAAGATGTTTCTTTAGCAGCAAATCAGCATGCTTTATGAAGGATCATGCGACACCGAAGATGTCAAATATTCAGCTTTGCATCACAGGAATAAATGACTGATAAAAACACATTTAAATAGAAAACTGTAATAACATTTCACAAAATTACCGTTTTAGTGTGAAGATTTAATATCGAATAAACGCAGTCTCGGCGAGCACGCCTTTATCTGACCTCAAACTATAGTGGATAGTATTTACCAGGAAATTACTTTCCCAGACATGACAGTTCTACAATACATCAATGATTTGTTTTTACATATTAGACTCGACTCTGATTTTAAAAGTGGAAATAAAACACAGTTTTCTGTGATATGTCAAGCCTTTGCTGAAAGAGATTGGACCGTCTCCCTGGAGCAGTCGTAAGTCCTCCAGAGCAAAAAGTCCTGAGAAAAGCTCCAGGTTGGGCTGTGTTGTGACAGATAATGAAATGGCCTGTAAAGCCAGCTGATGCGCATCAGTTTTGATGGCTTCTCAGTTTAGGTTTTGAGAGTACGAGATGGCCCAGCATGAGTGTATATATATAATGGCCAGAAAACTTCTCATTTCCTTCGGTTTGTGACAAAGCATTCAAGTGACAAATGTCTCTTTATGATCAGACAAGCATGGAGAGCCGTTGTTCGCAGATGGTGCCCACAGCCACTGTCCAGAGTAAATTGACAATATCTGTTTGCGTGTGTACCTAGGTGCCTAGTTGGTATGCATTTCTGGTTTGTTACACCGGACAGGTCCCATTCATCTCTGGCCATTAAAGCTCAGAGGCTCGAGGGGCAGAAGCTTAGAGAGCAACTCTAGTCTAAAAAGAAAACAAACAAAAAAAACTAAACAAAATAAAACAAAAAAGGACGCCACATATATTTAAAGGTGATGTGTGTTTTTTCCAATTGTAAAATATGTTGTTCTATACAAGCTTAAAGGAATAGGTCTCCCACAAATTACCGTTCTGTCGTCATTTTTTTCAACCTTGGGGTGAATTATCCCTTTAATATCCAAAACTAACTAAGCAAGGAATTAATATGCAGTGTTATAAATGATTTAAACTAGATTGAGACACATTAACCAAAACAAAAAACTAAAGTAATATACATTTTCATAACTAAAAAATAAAAAACACACACATACATACATACATACATACATACATACATACATACATACATACATACATATATATATACACATATACATATATATATACACATATACATATACATATACATATAGATATATATAATTTTTTTTTTTGGCCACTCTAAGGCATTTACATTTTTACATCATACAGTTAAAACTTAATAGAAAAACTAACCAAACTTAAATTATATAGACTGTGTACAACATGAAAATAAAACATTTAAATTAGTTATTTTTTCCAGTCTTAGTTATAGTTATTTTAGTACAAGTTAAGACGTTTGAAGGCGGAGTCATATGATGACCAACAAGGAAGGAAACCTGTTTAAAAAGTCATTATTTTTGCAATTTGGTGATGCTAGTGTTGCAGAAATGACCCGCTCCAACTTTAAGTCTGTGATGGATAGCAGGTGCCAGATAACAGAATAAAACTAACCATTCAATAGAATCAGTTTCAACATTAACTAGACACATTATAAAATCTACACCAAATTACCTCAAATTTAATTTACCTTCACAGGGAGGCCGTAATTTCTTTTGCGCCGCAACATCTGATAATTCTTAAGTAATCCATCTCCGCTAGCCTATTTTTAATTAAACGCATTACTTAAGATGAAAAACAAGTCGTAGGACTAAACCTGAAACCAGCGGCTTCTTTCCACACTCGAACCGATCCATCATCCCGTTCGGGGCTCTTTGATCAGCGCATATGTTGATCTGTGTTTTCGGCTATAGGGACCTAATGAAAACGGCGAGGCAGAACCGCAGGTGGACGATGCACCGGGAGCCTCGTGCGGCTGACGGTCCATCCATCATCCTTTTACACAACATCAGATCGAGCCCCTCGTGCGCGCTGGATCTGTCAGGATGATGGAACAGGCGCACGGCACCAAGCAAACAGGACAGAAGCGCACAAACTCAATAAAGCATCATTTTTACCTATTATTAACCCGATTCCTTTCTTTTCTACGTAAAAGCTGAATTGATTTGATTTCAGCTGCTCCCGTAGACGAATACACACCTTGAATCGTAATTGCGCGGAGAGGTTTGAAAGATTGCTGGGTTGGGACACGGGCGAGGTTAAATGAGAAGCTCGGCATCGGGATACGCGCAGCGGCAAAATACAGGTTGTCGGTCCTCTTTGGAGTGTTAAATACAGGTACTGCATGTCAATAGACAGTTTTGGAAAAAGACTGACAACTGCATTTTGTGCCCGACGTGAAAACCGTAATTGAGTTGAATGCTGTATGAAGTTCAACCAATCAGTTGTCATTCACATCTTTTAAATACAAGAACAGAATATGCATTATTATTTGTTGTCAATCACGGATATAAAAGTGGAACACCAACCCGTTGATTAGTAAAAAAGCCATTCAAACTCAAAAACACGTTCCATTGTGTTTTTGTTTGCCATAGACAACGAGTTGTCTTTACGGGGCTGCACGCACTAACCTACAACATGATTCAAAAGCAAACAAAACCATTATTTTTAGATAAATAAAAAAAAAAAAAAAAATCAAATAGTTACATTTAAAACTGAAATAAAAATGTATGAAAATTACAAAGACATTAAGAAACAAATAATAATTACAAAACCAACAAAATTACAAATATCAAAAATGACAAATGAAACATTTATAAAAAAATTCCGTAAAAACTATAGTAGTATCTCAATGCAATTTAATTTGATGTACTTATATATATATATATATATATATATATATATATATATATATATATATATATATATATATATATATATATATATATATATATATATATATATATATATATATATATATATATATATATATATAAAAATTAATTAATTACTAAAAAGATCAAATTAATGAAAAAAAAATAAACATTGTACTAGTATCTCAATGCTACTAAAATTACACTAACATATACAGTATCGTAGTATTTTATTTAAGATTTATTCTTGGTGATTTTTCCTCTTTATTAGAATAGGACAGTATATATTAAAGGGATAATTCACTCAAAAATGAAAATACTGTCATTAATTACTCACCCTTGTGTCGTCTGAAACCCATAGGACCTTTGTTCTTGTTCAGAACACAAATTAAGATATTTTTGATAAAGGATCTGGGAACAACGCTAACTGCCCACAAGGTTATTGTCGCAATCAATTAAATTTAACTAATTTATTTTTTAATATTTTACTACTACTTGCTTGCTAGTGTTTTTAACCGTTTGACCATAAAATGTCAACCTCAATGAAGTAATGAAAACCGTATTGTGTAGTCGTAGTGTAAGACAAAATAAAACAACAGACAGAACTGTGGCTTATTACCTGTGAGAATGAAATACAAATTAAATCCTTAAAAATGCAATTCAAAGCGCTTTGAGACATTTCCTACAGTTACTGGTTGCTATAGTTACAGGTATTACAAGACAATTTAAGACTCACACCTGCTAATAAATACAGCTGTCAATCCCCAACACAGACCGGGTGAATGGAACCAATCATATGCTAAAAACAGACTATGAAAGTTGAGGCACAACTGTAATTACTCTGTCAAGAATGTCAGTTAGCTGATATTTCACGCTTTTGGACCAACAGAACCAATGGCATACATAAAAACACTCAGACAGGGTACTGATGTCAAAATGAATGCTTCAACCGGTAGTTCTTCAGATAAACAGTAGTACCAGAAGCTCAAATTAGCTGACAGACTGAATCTACGGTGTTGTATTTCTCAGGTTTACGTCAGTTCCAGCCTATTCGCTCAGAAAATAAAGTGCAATCACACCGACAGGGCCTGACAATCTAACCTTGATTGAATTTCGCTGTCGCTCGCTCACACTAAAACACACAAAGGACGTAATTGTGAAACAACTATGTTCGCTACCCGTAATTTGCTAAAAATTACCGCCCTGCCTTTCGTTCCGTCCTCACATTTGACATTTACAGATGAGGCAACGGCACAAGCTCGAGAAGAAAAATCAGGTGCAAATGTTGCATCAACAGAAGAAACGGTCTGTAAAGCGCACACTGTCTGCAGCAGCGCGAACGCCTCAGGGAGGACCGCTCCATTTTGGTTGTATTTTTCCACATGAATATTAGCATGTGGACTAGCCTGTCTGGTTCCGCTCCAAATCCTCTGTGACTACGTCTGACCTCAGACGACCATATACGCCCTAAAGGGACTCATTCTGTACATCTCCGACATCAGCGATACTTCAGGAAATAAAACTCACTGGCTTGCTTAAACGTGTACATGGTTTCTATAATGATGAGGGTGTAAGAAATGGGTTTTGATGCTTCTTGCTCCCGCTTTTCACGAAGTACTTTTGGGTCGAACCTGAGAATCACTGCAAGCACTAGCGGCTGTTTACCACTATAACTAGGTAACATCTCAAGACATTCTAGCTTCACTGTTTAATTCATGTTTTATTCACACCGGACTAGCCACCAAAACTTTACAAACAGACACTACGGCACAGCAAGTGATGCAGAGATTGTGAGCTGCTTTCCCAAGCCAATTTATTCAGAGTTATGGAAAGCGGTCACACTATAATAAGTGTGACCAGAACCATGCAAAGACGCACATTATATGTAATCAGTATTGGTACCCTTCATAATTTAGCATGGATTGTGTTCATTCAAACAAAAAACCTTACCGATGTCATAAACAATTCAATCTACCCATGAGTTAAATCCATCCATGTTAAGCTACTACACCGAGTAGTTAGCTTGCAAAACATAAGCTTGAATTCTATTTCACAACCAAAAGTTCTTTAAGTGAATCAAAAACCTCTATTAAAAGGCATTAGGCTATACTCTTATTCGATTTACTCACCCTCAAGCCATCCTGGGTGTCAGACCTTCTTCTGTCATATGAATATAATCAGAGTTATATTAACAAAAGGGCATGGCTCTTCCAAGCTTTATAATGACAGTGAATGGTTGAGATTTTGAAGCTGAAAAAGTGCTCCTTACAGCTCCGGGGGTTAATAAAGGGTTATTATGGTTAAAAAGTTTTAAACATGAATGTTTTTCTTGCAAAAATGCATTGCTTCATTTCAACTGCCGGAAGACTATTTAATTCATGGATGCATTTTTTTTGTGCTTCAAAAAAAAAAAAAAAAAAAAAAAAAAAAAAAAAAAAAGCCGTGTATGTAACTGTTCATCTGAAAGAAAAAATCCATATACATCTATGCGGCTTTTTATTCCAATAAAATAATAGGACAATTGATAGACTAAATTATAAAAACAATCATTAGTGATGGAATCATTTAAACACGCACATTTAACATGTAAAATATTCAAAATGTTTTATGATATAAATACTCGAAGCCGTTTAGTGATTTAGTGATGCGATACTATAAATTAATTATTTACAAAAATGCAAATAATAACTTGGGTGCAGTACACTTTTGCAGTAAACCAACTCTGCTGAAAAACAGATGCCAGTTAACAACCTTGAGAGAAAACGCCATTCCGGGCTTTTGCAAAAGCCAAAGCAGATCCAGGTGAGGTCGCCGAGATACTGAACTAGGATCATTCTGCTTGTACTTCAATCCCTTCTGCTATTTGCTCAGTGATATTAAGCCTGATCCAAACATTTCCGCTCCTCGAGAACAAGGCCCACTGCACTTTGTGTACTCAAGCTCAAAACTCATTTCTCATAAAACGCCCTTTATCGCGATTATCACCAAAATAGACAGTTTGATTCACCCAAAATAGCGTCGCATACATCTACGGATCAACACACCCCGAATCAGAACGAACAACTCAATCTACACGGCCCGGATCCGAGAGATTCCTGTTCTCAGCAACAAAGACGGACAGAATCTCAGCGATATAATAAACTATTTCAGGATCCGCACCGAGGCAGCAGCCAAAAAGCCAGAGGGCAGGCGTTTGCTGTTATGCAATCACCTGTGATGCACTGGTGGGCAGCAGGCACCAAGGATCCCAAAGCAATTTATAGCAACATAATGCAGCCATTTAAACTAAAGAGATTGTTTCTGGCGAAGCAGCGGCATCAGAGCCTTCTCCTCGAATAGACTTTTCATAAAGAGACAAGACAAGAGAGCCTTGTTTCTTTGTGCCGTCCCTGGACGTAAAGATCAAATAGCACGGGGAACAAAGAGAGGACATTGATCACGGTTTGGGCACAAAAGCCCACTTTAACTTAAACACGCTTTGTTACTGAAAGATCTTTAGCTCTTAATGAAAGGCATTAATAGAGCCTACGTGCCTGTTATTAACTACAGATGCAGGCCTCTGTGTATCAGAGAGCACCTGCAGGGCTTTCTGGGAAGCGGTTTTGAAAGATGAATGGATTTGGGATTTAAAGTTATTTAAACCCTTTGTAGATTTCGACACTCCAAGTATCAGAGCAATTCTTCATTACAGTAATCTTTATTTGTTTTATGTTGGTCAGTGTGGCCCTCTGCAGATCACTGTTCTTTACTACAACATTAAAAAATAATAGATAATGGCATATTTATCAAGTACAGTTGGACAAAAATCTGAGATTAGAATCACTTTCTGCAAAGCATTCTAAAATACAAATATATGCTGCGTTTAAACAGTTTAGGGTCACTGAAATTTTTAAGACATTAATATTGCTGCTTAAAGTACTAAAAATGTTCACAAAAATATTAAGAAATTTGTCTTAAATGATTACCAAAGGACAATGTAACACTAAAAATAAACATTATTACAAAAAATATTTTAAATTGTAATAGGTGTTTTTGTTGGACCTTTTATTTTAAAAAAAATGCAGCCTTGGTTTAAAAAAAAAAAAAAAAAAAAAAAAAAAAAAAAAAAGTCACATTCAAGAACCAAAAGTATTCATTGCAAATACATCCATTTCCCAAAAATTTTTTAATCGGAAATGTAAAAAAATCTAGACATTAATACCACCATGGAACATTCAAAAACCAATCAGAGAAAGCAAAAAAGTGACTTTGCACAATAAATTACATATGTAAATTTTATTAAAAAAAAAAAGTATTTTACACCTTGATAGTATTTGTTGTATTTTTTTTAATTGATGCTATTATTATTATTATTCACTTCATTATCACTTCATTCATACATGTGACATTACAACAACAGAAATAGCATCAGTAAGGCTGAACATACCTTCAGGTGGCTCTTCACGCAGGTAAGGTGGAAGTTCTTCATTGTTAGGGTCAGCAGGTGCTTCCTCGATCACCTCAGTCTCTGCACTCGGGCCCTTCAATTAACATAATTATTGTTCACAATGTCAATACATAAACACACACGCTACAATGCAAACAATAACAGTCATTACTGATATGCAGTACGTTTCCATGCTCCCATCGAGTCATGATAACATGATAAAATGTTAAACATTGCATTTTTAAAATGTATACTTGTTTGCATAATAATTACTTTTTACATTACATTCACATTAGTTATCTTTAGACAATCATATTCATTATTTTTAGTGGACATGCTAGTTCTACGACATCAATTACGGACAATCATACCTCTACTTAAACTAATGTGACAGAGTCAAGTTGATAAACAAGGACTAATGACATCAATTTGCAGGAAGTGACATAATTTTGTTGGGAAAACAGCAGCATAAGCACCAGTAAGTAGCAAAGGATATGATATTTCAGGGATGTTTTGTGGTATTTGTTGGATAATTCCACTCTAAAGCATCCTATCATGTACCAAATATCAAAATGCATTTAATCTGTCAATCCCATAGCGATCAATTGATTTCTGTTTGCATTTTACATGGCATTATTTTCAAATCAAGCTGTAACTAATTCAAGTAAGATGTTTGGGCTTCACCTAGACACATTTATGCAAGTCTCCCATGAGAATTTATATGAACACATCTTGCAAACGAAACTAACATATTGCAAAAGACACTGCATAGCAGGAATGACCCAATTACTACAATAATCACCATAAGCATCATTACATCTTCTCTTTTTACAGCCTCTGCTAAACTTTATTGCTGCAAAAATTAATAAAACGTAACGTTAGCTTATACGGTGTCGTTTGCACCATCATGCTGATGTAATATTATATCTTGGCATAGACTTAACGTCAGCTGCCCCGTTTTAGGGTTTTATTACAGCCTTTCTATGCATCAGAGCGAGATAACGCGACATCCATCCGACGTAACCGCATTTAATGGCACGGCATCAAAAAAAGGCCCGTATGTAAATAGAAGTATAAATATTCAACAGTTTGCGTCCGTGCAGAATCAGGTAAGAACAGGTTTGGCTTTATAGTGTCACGCTAAACAAACCAAATCCACTCACCTTCATTACCGAGGCTAATAATACAGCCGTGCTTCAGAAAGCGCGTCTCTGCACTTCAGAATCAATGGACGCACAAGCCCATGGATTGGAAATAGCGCTTAATACGAAATAAATTTCAGCGTTTGCTATGTTTTTCACGCGAATGTAAGCGGAAGTGACGTCAGGATGTTTACGGAATCTGGAGGGGTTGTTCCGCTGTTGGTCGATAGGGGGCGGCAGCGCGTTAGTTATACTCACTGACGCTAAATGTTGAAGTTACTACGGTATTTTGACAGAATTAACCACAGTATATGTTTCGTTAGGGACTAAAGCAACCTTTATAGGTGTGACATTTCTTTATTAGATGAGCTGTATTTGTACGATGTATTTGTGTTCCATATTTGTGCATGAGTACAGTAATATTTATATAAATGTTAATTATTTAATTTATTTGTATTTTTTAAGATATTTAGTGGGACATACTGCATGTTCAGACCTAAATTAGTTTATAAAAAATTAGTGTCAATGTACACTTGAAAAAAAATATGTTTTGGTATATTAGCAATATTTCGTAAATATGTTAGCCTTACAGTCCTGTGTGTTTATTATGCTATTGTGGTGAAGGATTACAGTGACATTAATGACAGCTGAGAAGAGGTGAGAAACCTTTCACGTCTCCACTGTCAGTCCTGACAAACTATCTCTTGCATGCTGCTAAATAATATATCACCTCATCAAACAGAAGACTAGAGGTGAAACGGGGGTGGATTTAGGCTTTATTGGCCGGAAGTAAAAATTGATGTGATTCTGCATTTAGGCCAGGGTTCACTGGACAAGGCATTAAGCTGTGCTGTTAAAATGTTGTTCAGAAATGTTCTGGAAGGAGGGCGTGAATGGACTTGACCTGTTTAGCAAATATTAAATTATAATGCTACACTTTCCATATGGCACATTTTTCCAGCCATTAATTTTACATGTCTTAATCCTAATATAAAGCTGCCTTTTTTATTTAATCTAAAAACCCAAATGCAGTTTGAATCAGATCAGTTGGAATGTTCAATAAAAACATGATTTTTGAGAATTAAAAACTATCTTTTTTGGATTTACACACACACACACACACACTCAAATGCATATTTATTTATAGTTCAAGTATTTAAAGCATCTTTATCCTAATAATTTATTAATTGTTCATGACATCAACAGTACAGTCTATCTCGCTCTCTGCTCTTGAGGTTATGCAGAATATTTATTTATTTATTTTAACTATTTATTTGTTTGCTAGTATGCATATGCAGGTCAAATATTTAAAGTATCCTAATAAATTATTGATTATTAATGTACTTGTTTATTTAGTATTTTTATTTGTTCATTTATTTCACACAAATTTTACATTTATTACAGTAAAGCACATGTAAAAAAACACACATTTTTCTCTCTCTGTTGATTTGAAGTACGTTTTGTTCATGCAATTATGATGATTAATTATACATTTATTTGAAATATTTATTTATTTACAGTTATGCGTATTGTAGGTCAAGCATTTAAAATACCCTTATCCTTAATAATTAATTCATGATGTCAACAGTAAAGCCAATGCGACTTCAAATTTCTTTGGTCTTGTCCGCTCACAGCTATGAACTGAGATACTCAGCTTAACATGTTAAAGGGCGTATTTGAAACTAACTTGGTTAAAAGGTCCTGTTAGGACAACCTCTTGAAATACTGCAGAGGAAAGGAAAGACTGGTGGGAACGGTTTGGCCCTTTAAAGCTCCCAGTGAAACCATATGTTTTACAGAAAGGCAATCCAGAAGAGTGCAGTGATAGGAGGTCAGGGCTTAACTTAACTAGTCACGCAAGACATTTCCTGACACTAGTGTAATTGAGCATGTTGGCCCACTGATCTAATCAGCTATGACTCATGAATAATCAATCATTTAAAAGAATTACTGAATCATTTAGAGAGACTCAGACAAGAGGCTGAGAGGTGTTGGCTTGATTTATTTTTGAGTTCTTTTTTGCAGCCAACTACACAGAAGTGCATGAAAGTTTCAGTGCTGTGTCTGGCTGAAGATGGGTGAATTGCAAAGGATATTAAAACATGTGGTTCACGGGTCATATCATATCGCTCTCCAGAATTATAGAATGTAATGCAATGAAAATAATATGTAAAGTAAGTATTATTATTCAATCATATAACATAATATAATATAATATGATATAGCATTATTTGGAGCGTTTGTTGTATTTTATTTATTTTTTTATTTATTGTCTGGCTAATATTTCACCTTTGCACACTACATTACATATGTATGTATAATTGTATAAAAAAGTATTTTACACCATGATAGTATTTGTTATACATTTATTGATGTTTTTATGCTTATATAATATAATATAGTATAATATAGCATAATATAATATAATATAATATAATATAACATAACATAACATAACATAACATAACATAATATAATATAATTTAATTTTTGCTGTCAAACAATTGGTTCTGTGTGTACTGTGTATATTTATTCTGTATATATAAAAACAAACACATGCATTTATATATTTAAGAGAAATATGTTGCTTATATATTAAATGTATTTATCTATAATATAAAATAGAAGAATATAACTATATAAATGTGTATGCATGTAAATATTTTCAAGATATATACTGTATGTGTGTGTCTTTATATATTCATAGTAAATATGCACAGTACACTCATATATTATGTAAACAGAAACTTTTATTATGGATGTTATTAATCACAATTAATCACTTGGCAGCGCTATGTAATATATTATAATATAAACATTTATTTTTTAAGAGCTTACACACGCACATACATATGTATATACTATATGATTTATTCATTTATATTAACAAGACATCATCTCACTATAATGAGGCCTAATATAAAGATTGAGACATGACTCATCACTCTCATCATTATCATTTAGCCAATCGCGAAGTTTCACCGTAAGGATTCTACTCATCAAATCAAAGAGCAAATGAGATTTAGGCCTTCTAAAAATACCAGTGTGTTCATAGTGAGACAACACGTTTCTAGTTGTAAGTAGATTACATCAGTTTACCTGCGAGGAGAATGCGGCACATCACGTCCACCTCAGTTATCGTGGCCATTTTCACATGATCAACATTGTGAGTTTTGGGCAGAGATGGGTCAAATTCAAAGCGATGAAGATAAGGAAGTGGAGCTAGCAGACATCCAGCCACTTTATACCAAATTCATGAGAGAGTGCCCAAGCGGAGCCCTGCATCTTCACGAATTCCGCAAGATCTTCGGAGTCCAGAGCACATCAGAAGATGAGGCTTTGTACATGGAAACCCTCTTCAAATCTTTCGACACAAACAGGGTAAGAGTCCAAAAGGTCAACTGTTTTTGCATAGCTGATTTTAAAAAAAACGTTCAAATCCGAGTTTCTCATTTCCTTAAAAAAATGAAGTGCTGATTGCCAAGCGGCGGTTTCTATGCATAATCTGTGATTATTTGCATGTGCGATGAGCTGGAAATCATTCGCGTCTCTCCGCAGGATGATGTTATAGACTTCATGGAATTTGTAGCGGCCATCCACCTGGTTCTGAGAGGAAAACTGGAGGACAGGTTGAAGTGGTCGTTCAAAGTCTACGACGGAGATGATAATGGAAAGCTGGACAGACAAGAAGTCAAACGTGTTATAAAGGTAAAAGTGATCGTGAGTCTCGCTGCTGTTGTCTTTTAACTTTCTTTACTAACGGGCCTCTCGCTGTTTTCTTCTAGATCATTTGCCAGCTCAAGAAAAAACACATCAACTTGACGCCCAGTGACATCTGTGACAAGATATTTAATCTTTTGGATGAGGACAAGGATGGTAAGTGCCTCTTCTCAAATAAATAGTAAAAGACCAACGCGTGTAATATCTTAAGGTAAAAGGTGCATTATAATCCCAAGAGTATGCAGACATTTGAACAACATACCCATAAGGGCTTGTTTAAAATGCAATTTCCAGCCACAGGCTTTCACTTTTCCGGAAAGACTTTCCACTATATGTTGCACAATGTCTGTAGGGATTTGCTTGCATTGGAGAGCATCAGTGAGGTCAGGGGCTAATGTTGGTTGATGGGGTCTGACTAACAGACAGCCTTCCAGTTCATCTCAAAGCTGTTTAGTGGGACTCAGGTCCGGATTTGCGAAGGCCAGTCAAGGTCTTAACACTAACACTTACACTAAACCTCAGTATACTTCTTTTCTTTCTTTTTTGTGTCGTTGTATATACTAAGATCTGGAATTAAAGGGCTTTCGTCAGTTTTGAGCACAAACGGCAACCAACAGCGAAGGGCACAAGATTGTTAGACCGCTGCATATAGATCAAATGACCTTTAACCTTGTTATCTTTAACTATGGGTACTTATGTCCTACGGCTGGTTATATGGTTAATCAGAAATAGTTTTAATTATGTTACTTTTATATACAGATATATATATATATATGTTTATGTGTATTTAATAATAAATGTAAATAACTGTTACGGTTTTACAAAGCCTATGAAATGTAAAAAAAATAAGTGTAAGCCGTTTACGTCAAATGATTTATTACAGATAGTTTTTACACAAAGTATGACTATTCAACTGTTATGTTATGTTTTCTATTTATTGATCATTTTAAAAAATAATATTTAAACTAGCAAGAATAAAACATATGGTATTTTGTTCCATGAATATTTAATGTCATTCCTATCACTGCGGAAAGCACACAATAAATCTTCTGAGATGTGTTGGAAATGATATTTGTTTGAAATCTACTGTTATTTATGTAGATATTAGATACTCCTTTCGGACACTGGTAGACAAACTAAATAAATTCAGGGGTGTGTCAAAAGGATGTTTACTTTCTAAAAATTCACAGGACCGCATAGATGAATAAACAGCCTTATGTAATAATCCCGTGTGTGGCAGCCTAAATATGTGTAGGCTTAGACTGTTGCTAAATTAAGCCTGTCGGTGGTCAGGGAGAGAGAGGGGACGGAGCTGATGTAGGAATTCATTAAAGACTTTCCCTCTTCCTCTTCCTTTTACATTCACAGGTCAAATATCCCTGTCAGAGTTCATGGAAGGGGCAAAAAAAGATGCCTGGATTATGGACATCTTAAAACTGGACACTAATGCACGGGGCTGGTTCAGGGAAAACTGGGGGAAAAAAACATGAGTTTTCAATAAGGTCAAGGCCCGTGGGCTGAAACCTGCGTGACCTTTTACAATCTTTCAAGTGTTGGGGGCTGCAAACGAAAGAGACCTGGTATGGGGATCAGAAAATATTTGCCTTCTGTCACAAGTGACGTACGTGCCTCATCACTGAGCACATTCAACTAGTGCGCATGTGTAAAAGCGGCTCACATTTTCTTCTTGCCGTGGTGCTGATGCTGGTATTTATTTAATTAATGAATCGTAGTTAGTTGTACCATTTAACTGATCTGTATCCTTTGTATGTAAGAAAAATGTATGCATTTGTAAAAAATGCATTTACATGTATATATTTATATTCTTATAATTTCTATATGATATTTTTGCAATTAAGTAAATATATATATATTAGTGATAATAACATAATTGTATATATATATATATATATATATATATATATATATATATATATATATATATATATATATATATATTACAATTATGTTATTATCACTAATATTATAATATAATATAATATAATATTAAATAAAATGTATATTATTGTCCATGTTAATTTTATATATTCCAAATGATTACATTTTCTTTATAGCGCATCTGTAACTTTACACTGTAATTTTTTATCTAAAAATCATGTTGGTTAGGCATTTTTATACCATTAAATATACAATGTATCAATACTACTTACTGTATTAATTTTCAACTTTTTTTCACAATTACGCTATAATCAGATTCAGGTCTACTCTGTCGCATTTTATTATAATTTATTATATTATCATGTTTATCATTTATTATAATTTTTTTAAATAACAGTTATAACAACAATTATAACATTATTACAATATAACAATACAATATCTAAATTATTACTAATATTCTTAAAATAAATGATTCTGTTAAATGATTACAGTGGTGATAATTTCATATAGAATGGGTTTTTTTTCATTTGTTGTTTGTTTGTTGCAACTTTTAATGCCTATGTAAGATTCTTCCATTTATGTGTTTTTTTATATTTATCTTAATGGTACTGTTGTGTAAGTTTTTCACTGTAAAATACTTTCACCTATTCCAGTTGTGCAGTGTATAAACAATAGGCAAATGAGCGCTCTGTCGATTCTGTGATATTTTGATCAACGAGTGCTTTTTCATGCAGGATCTTGCACAGATTATTCCCGACAGCATTTAAGGTCACGCAGACGCCTTAAACTGTTCTCCCATCAGGTAAATGTCATAAACTGCTTATTTGATGCGCAAATGTCTTGTGTGTATTTTAAGCAGCTCAGCTTTGCGATATTGACCATCTTCTTGAATGGAACAAAAATGCTCGAATACGGCATGCTTATTATACAGTGTTGTGGAATCTGTGCGCACGAATGAGAGCCGTCATCAAACGGATTCTGCAGGAAACTCAGCCCAGAGCCTGAAGCGCATTTATAATTCATGTCTGCACGAGTTCACATATGCCAAGTTTACAGGACATGTGACCCGGGCACGTTTATGTGCAGAAATAAACAGTATTATTTTATGATTTATTGACCTGAATTGGAAGACAGATTTACTCCAGCATGGTGCCTCTCAGTAGGTGATGAGTTCACAGATGGTGCTTAGCAATGAACTATTCTTAACAGTGACATAATTCAAATGCTGTTATTTTTTTTACCCTTAAGCTCATCCTTTGGCCGAACCGCAATTAACCCCTATACATCATCTAGATACAGCCTTTTAGAGACCTTACGTGAGAACTATTTATTTAGGTTTTATTTTTCTTCGTCTGATTTCTCTGTAGTGAACAGTTAACACACATCTCTTGCCGGATTAGCATTTTTCCAGAATTACCCCACTATATTTTTAAAGACGTTAGGTAAATATCATAGTTTTGGTCTGGATTTTTTCTGGACCTGATTTGTATCTATTTCATGGAATGCGGCATTTCTGCAAATATATTAGTCGCTTTGCACATTTTGTTAAGGCCCTCGCAAATTTTTGTAAAACAAAAACGGTCATACATTAAAAATAAATCACGTTTACACACCATTTCCAAAGCTTTCATCTGTCGTGAAAAATACAAATCGTTTGCTTTTCTGTGTCTGCAGCAAGAATTTTCATAGGAATATGAAAAAAATAGATTTAAAAAATTGTGCAATGGCCTTTACGCTTAATATGTACTACAGGAAATTCATTTGTAATTCTTTGCGTCTTTTAACAGAAATCATGTCGTTTTAATAGAGGTGAACTTCTGACCTGTGAATGGTTGGCAATTCTGCGTATTAAAGATGTGGGTAATTGTCCTTATCTAAAGATATTGCACACTGTAATGAGCCAAAGATGGATACAGAAAAATGTGTCCCAATGCCTCGGTGGTCTGGCTGTGTTTTGTCCTATTTTTCCGCTCTTCACTTCAGCAATCTACATGCTGAAGTAACTAAATTTAGATTCATCACTTCAAAACAACTGTAGCTTGTTGTATCTCATTTTCTCTAAACTCACTGGGGTTTGGAATTCCTTAAGGATTAAATAAATTTAAATCTAATTTCTAAAGCGTCTCCGTTGCATCAAAGAGCTTGAAACAGATCTGTTGTAACATATCTTTTTAACAGCCTTCTGAAGCAGTTCCTGGCAGTTTATTCAAAATTCATGTGGCTTCCTGGCCCTCCATAACAAGCGCATTAAAATTCCCAATGACATAGTTCTTCCAGTCACCAGTAAGATGCTAAATGCTGTGCGCCAATAAAACTCTGGGAAAAATAGCTAATAAAAAATAAATGCTGTGCAGAGACATGGATTGCAGATACTATTAATCTTCAAAAAGTCATAAGGCTTAAGTGCATGAAAAATACACATTTTACAAAACACACTGTTTGATTTGTATTTATTTAATATGTAATATTTTTATTGTATTTTTATACTTATTAGGTCATCAGGTTAATTATATATATATATATATATATATATATATATATATATATATATATATATATATATAGAGAGAGAGAGAGAGAGAGAGAGATATATATATATATATATATATATATATATATATATATATAGAGAGAGAGAGAGAGAGAGAGAGAGAGAGAGAGTATCTATATATATATATATATATAGAGAGAGAGAGAGAGAGAGAGAGAGAGAGAGAGTATATATATATATATATATATATATATATATAGAGAGAGAGAGAGAGAGAGAGAGAGAGTATATATAGATAGATTGATGGATAAAAATAAAATAAAAATTGTTTAATTGATAAATAAAAAATTATATAAAAAAAATGCAAATAACATGAAAAAATTAGTTGCAAAAAACATTAGAGAGACTTTTTTTTGTCACATAGAACACATTCACATGTCAACTACCCATATATGCATTTCTCGTAAGGATTTCATGTCTGAGAGCATGCCTGAATCTCCTAAGCTCTGAATAACGACTTAAAATATTTTTGTGAAGATAACGCTGTGAAACTCATTCTGATCTGTATGCCAAAATGCGGCGTTGAGAATGGATGCATCTATGTTTAGTGAGGAGGAATTTCAGCTATGAGACAGAGGCAGTGGCAGCAGAAGACCAGAGGACAGAGGTCACATGATCCACCAGTGACAGACGTGCTTCAGTGTGGAACCACTATAAAACAATGGTTGTTTTTATTCGCTAGAGAAACCCTGGCAGGAGCTGAGGCCTTTTATGTGCGAACACGAGTGCGTGGCTTTGCTTTGGGGTCAAATTTGCCTTCAAAAGTTAGCAAGGACTGTCAGAACCTTTCGTTGCAACCATATAATGTAAGTGTGTACAGCATGTGTGACTGTTGCTGGGGAGGCTGAAGCTCTAATGTGATGACAGGACAGTATGACGGCTCTAACATAAAGTGTCAATCATTTGGGAACACACAGCATTTTTACCAGCAGCGGTCACATATTTTTGACTGTTAAATATTGCATGCAATCCCTCAGCGAGGGTCTTTATATTTATCTTGCTCTTGGTATGCTTGTGCATTTGTTTGGCTACAAACAAACGTACAAACATTCTCGCAGTCTGCTGTTTTCCCTTCAGGGCCATTTGGACTAGAGGAAACAGAAGAACTACAAATTTATGTATAGAGTTACCATGTTCAGTTACTGACTGGCATTTAATGTACATTTATTATTCTACCTGGTCTCATGGCATAAACGTACCTTAGCGCACTTTTTAGCGTGACACGAAATACGTACCAACGAGTACATATCACTGCAGTTTCCTAAATGAACACTAGAGGCAGTAAAACACCTTTTATTTTCTTTTTACGCACACATCTACAGAGTTTCTATTAATAAAGAGACATTTTAGCACAATTACTTGAAGGATATCACGTTATGACTTCAAAACAATATTAATATGCTGGGATATTTGAAAGCTGATGCTTTTGAACGTTAGCAACACACAAATCCGGGTTCATGTCTATGGATTTTTATAGACGGTAGGTTTGTTCTGTAGCTCACGGACTACAGAGATGTACTTGAGAAACTAGAAGAATCCTGTGTAACTATGATTCAAAAAAATGTTCAAATCTGCGGAAAAGGAAGTTGAAATGACACAGCTGCATCAACAAATGTGTTTTATATCAGTTTTGCAGTTTGTTAACGCTAGCTGGGAGGTTTAGGGTTGGATTTGGCATAGGGCACATTTCCAACACGATAAAGCATTAACTTTTATCAGTCCACGCATATTTCATTTCTGCACTGCTGCAATATATCGACGTAATAAAAAAGTGGCAGGGGATCATGTATTGAACACTTTCCTTTGAAACTGTGGTGAAATTTAAGATAGGTAAAAATGGTGACCAGGTTGTGTTACTAAATTATTATTATGTATCTGTCTGTCTGTCTGTCCGGCCATGGATGGTTACGGTGGAAGTCTATGAGGCAAGAATTATGGGTTTCAGTGCTTTCATTGGCATGCCATTGATGCTTTCGACACAGCATGACTGTTTAACCTGAAATGAGAGAAAACATTTGATAAAAACAACATGAGCAAATGTGTGTGTATGTGTGAGAGACAGGAGCTCTTTTACCATCTACAGTCAATGCTGGTGGGTCCATCAGTGTGTCATTAACAGAATGTAAGGCCAGGTGGCAGGCCGTCGCTATTGTACATTACTGGGTCGCTTCCAACTGACACGTTGCCAAAATGTAGGCCTCTGGAGAGTCCAACGAGGGAGATTATGTCTGTGTGAGCTGAAGAATGCAAATGACCAGCTGCCCTTGAAAAAGTAAACTTTTGCTAACATTTGACCTTAGGACTCGATACAAGTCAAGCAGTCACTGTGTTATTGTTATAACCTCCAGTGAAAGCCATTTGGGCATAAGAAAGATATTTACTATGTAGCGCTGTCCTAGACTAGGTTACAAAACTGGGCATGAAGCTTTTAAAACTTAGTTTTTATGTATTGTAAGTAAATAAATACCAAATATAAGCTTGAAAAAGGGAAAGCTGTGTTAATTTTGTTTATCCAAAATGTAACCTAAATTTGCTGTTACTGCCAATTTAGCTTGCCAATTTGGGACTAAATGTTGGTTTGTAATTTATATATTATTGTAATTTATATATTGTAAAGATATATATTGAAGGTGTTCCAGTCTATTGAGAGAATGGAATGAAATTACAATATTTATTTGTCTTTTCACCAAATAATTTTAACACAGCAGTGTTACTTCAGTATTATTTGTGTACTTTTTATTAATATTTTGAATAAGCGCATTAATTAATTAGCGCATTAATCTCTCATTTATAATTCAAGCTTAATTTTTTATGCAATATTTAGACTTTATTTTGGCTGTATTTCAGTTATTAAAGCCATTCATCGTTTCAGCTAACAATAACAGCACTGCATAACAGGGTTACGTTGCATTAAAATCTGCTACATTTAATATATCTAGCTTATTTTGTGTAATGTATTATTGGCCTTTAAAATATTTTATAACTAAAAGACATCGTTGCCATCGATTAAAACTTAAATTTTGTTTTCGCATGCTAGGAACTGTTGGAAACAGTAGGTTAATTGTTTGTTAGATAATGGGTTATCACACACGTCTGAAGTTCTCACAATGTAAAAGATGGGATTTGTGGAGTTAAAACATCACTGAACGTACTTGCAGAACGTGCCACGTGTCATTGTTAGCAGCACAATGCCGTTCTCTTGACACTATGCAATCAAGTGGCTTTTACGTCCGTGCAATTATTAGACCACCCACACATGCAACAGCCAACAAACATCACAAAGCGTGGCACATTGTCAATTTCCTAGAGGCCATTATTTTCTTTTGGGAAGAGACGCTGAAAATCTTTCCTCATTTGGTAGGCTTTGGTTGTAACGTCCACACCCATATGGAGTGGCAATGTGCATTTCCTTTGAAGGCCAGCTGCAAGTTCCTCACAACTGACCGATAACAGACAACAGGCAAATGGTCATTTGATCCATTATGACCAATGCTCGGCGTCTTATTTATAACGGCCCCTGGGATGCCATTCTCTTCCAGCGAACTGGCTACCTCTCTTTCCAACAATAGTCCACGCTGTCCTCGAGAGCCATAAATTATCTTCTAATATTAAATGCAAATGTCAGTGGACAGTCTGCATTGTGAGACCCGTTCCAATGCTCCATCTTCACATGGGACGGCCCACCTTTGAGTGATGCAGGATTGTAATGTATCCTAAAAAGGCTCGAGGTTCTGGAGCCCTGGTGACAAGTCTCCTATATAAATACAGGACAGGTGAAGTGGCCGCTCACTCTCTTATTTTCTACCGCTCTTGAGGGAGCAAGTTTTCCAGGCCTCTCGTGCAAGCTCTCCTGGGTGAGTCTACTTCAATGGATGGTTTATTTTAAACAGTTTGTTGACTACAGGAGATAGTGTAGCTTTCGGATATTTGGAATGTTAGTTCATTCAAATAAACGCAGCCTGATTGAGTATGAGAGATTTATTTTAAAAAATCGACCCACTCCGCTGAACAAACAAAGTCGTACAGGTTTGGAACGACATTGAGGGTGTTGACAGAATTTCCATTTTTAAGTGAACTCTTCTTTTAATTATGAATTACTTAATGAATTATTTGTTACATACAGTACACAGTGGACCAATGAAATGCTTATATTTTGCACTTCAAATACAGAAGCAAAAATATTACAAACTAAAGCGTTTTATGCTCAACTCAAGATATCAAATAATAATAAAATATGCATTATTTATAGCACACTGCGAGTCTGCCGTGGGGAGGATAGGTCTGCATAACTGAAGATGTCAGAAAAGCCCTTTTTAAGCACAGAAGATGAATCATTTACATTTAGCTTCAAGTGCTACATGAATTCAACAAGCAAAGACAAGTATTTAACAGGCATGAGAAAATCCTTCTGCTTTTTAATGGACATGTCATGTGTTTGCGCCCCGTGCCATATGTGTTCAAACACCAGCTGTCTAGGCAAACATGTGCGACGAGGAAGAGACCACCGCTCTGGTGTGCGACAACGGCTCAGGTCTGGTGAAGGCCGGCTTTGCCGGGGATGACGCTCCCAGGGCTGTGTTTCCCTCCATTGTGGGCCGACCCCGCCATCAGGTGAGACGTCACATTCGTGCACCTCATCTGGGCTTAGTCTTATTTTGATCCAATCAGTAAAACACCTATTAAGTCGCAGTACTTACGGTTTGACCTTTGACTTGTAAAGGAGATACTTTACCAGCATTAATCCTTGCTTCAACTGTTAAGCAATCAAGTCAATTAATTTTAGAAAAGGAATGTGAATCAATTTTAGAAAGATCAGACTTAAAGTTTGCGTTATGGTCTCTTTCTTCAGGGTGTCATGGTCGGTATGGGTCAGAAAGACAGCTACGTAGGAGACGAGGCACAGAGCAAGAGAGGCATCCTCACCCTCAAATACCCCATTGAGCATGGCATCATCACCAACTGGGACGACATGGAGAAGGTAGACCATACAGTCATTCATACAGTTATTCAACGTGCTCTCATGAAATTTTATTGTCTATTGTCAGCACTGTAGGTAACTATGAAGCACAAGTCACATAAGTCAAACAAAGTAACTCTGTTGGTCAACGAGGCAAATTCACATGAACTTGAACCTTTTGCAAAATGTTATGTTGAAATTTCACTTTCACACAAAATTCCCAGTCTCCTGGATTCCAGTTAAAATGAATGGATTTCTATGGGGTTACAATTGTGCCAAAAAGCTCAGTTTTAAGCTTCGTAAGTTATCACTCTGTAAACTTTCTGCAGCATCCAGATAAACAGGTTTTATAAAATATTTAGGTGCTATTAAGTTTTAGTTTTATGAACTCGAATTAATCTATACCGCATAACATTCTGCATTTCAGAAAAATTGCAAGAAATCTCATTATTGAAAAACAACAGATACAGAAACAGTTTTTTAAAACCTTTGGATGAATTTATGTTTCTGTTCTACAAACTTGAATGAATTAATAATTCTTAGATTTCATCATTGATTTTCTGTTTGTTTACATGGATAGCTCCTGGATATCTAACAAAGAAGAAGATAAAATTTTAACCCAAAACAAACAGCACTAACCGTAGATATTTGAGTCAACACTTTTTTTGGCAAAAACGCTATAATATATAACGCTAAAAAAACCCATTCCTCTCAGATCTGGCACCACACCTTCTACAATGAGCTCCGTGTGGCTCCTGAGGAACATCCCGTCCTCCTGACCGAGGCTCCTCTGAATCCCAAGGCCAACAGGGAGAAGATGACCCAGGCAAGTCCTTTTGAAGACTTCATGGCATTCATGGAGTTGCATCAATAAAATTAAAATATGTTGGTTTCTATCTGTATTTCAGATTATGTTTGAGACCTTCAACGTTCCGGCTATGTACGTGGCCATCCAGGCCGTCCTCTCACTTTACGCCTCTGGCCGTACCACAGGTTAGCATCGCTTACATTGCCCACCATGCAGTAGCTAACTCTGAACCGCATCTATTTGTTTTCTCATGCTTTTATGACATGCTCCAGGCATTGTGCTGGACGCTGGTGATGGTGTGACCCACAATGTGCCAGTATATGAGGGTTACGCCCTTCCACATGCCATAATGAGATTGGATTTGGCCGGCAGAGACCTGACTGACTACCTGATGAAGATCCTAACAGAGAGAGGCTACTCGTTCGTCACCACTGGTAATTTACCTCACTCTCTGCAGTTTTCGCATGAATTATTCTCGATATAAAGGTTTCATTTAACGCACTCACTTAATAGAAACTAAACTTTGTGTTAAATGTAAAATATTGATTCATTTTGAATATTTTATACGTCTCACAAGTGCTCTAGTTTCACCGTTTACGCCGTGATTAAACGTCCATCAGCTAAACAGCACCACCTGTTGGTCAGCGCTAGTATCTGCGGTTGAAAGTCAACCGAACCAGCTGCTGTTTTTAATAATTAAAATGCATTTCGTACATTTCTATCTCGCTATTACAGCCGAGAGGGAGATCGTTCGCGACATTAAGGAGAAGTTGTGCTACGTGGCTCTTGATTTCGAGAATGAGATGGCCACTGCCGCCTCCTCCTCATCTCTGGAAAAGTCCTACGAGCTGCCCGACGGTCAGGTCATCACTATCGGCAACGAGAGGTTCCGCTGCCCCGAGACACTCTTCCAGCCCTCTTTCATTGGTCAGTTTCCCAGTTGTTAATTTGAATATGGGTAGCTTATTCATCGCCTGTTTTATTTTCCTAGTCCAAGTTCAAAATTTCATTGGAATTCATATCACAGCTAGAATGATTCCTAATGGACACTTTTGCATTGCATTAAAATATATCACATAACTTAGACTAAAATATTTTTAAATATATAGTTCTCTAACGGGAGTGTTTTCTAAATGATCAAATGTCCCTTGCCTTTTGGAACCTACATTAATCAGAATGCAAAGACATATATATTCTATACACATAATAACAATATGTAATGGCAATAAATATTTAAAATCAGTTATTTAGTGAATTTCAGAAATAAAGATAAATATATAGTTTTAGTATATATACTATATTTACTATATAGATTTAGTAATATCCAACTAAAAATTAAAAAAGAGTAAAAATAAATCAGGTGCAAATAGTCATGATTTTATTTTTCTTATTTTTTTTTACATGATTCTTATTTGATTCAATTATTTTCATATTATTAGATGATTCTTATTAGATTTGATTAGGATGATTATATCTTCTTTTAAGATATAAAACAATATATATTAAAAAAATTGTAAAATAACAATAAAATTTTTTGTTTTGATTAATATTTCATATATAAATGTTTAATGAAATTTTGGATTTTTAAAATTAATTTGATTAACGTTCCTATGAGAATTCCATGATTATTAAAAAAAACACAATTATTTTAAATACAAATCATTTGAGAGTAACAATTTTATTACAGATTATTCAAGCAGGTAATCATTTTTTTTTTTATTATGCTAGTCTATTTTTTCCGTTTTCCGTTTTAGATGATTATTTAATTCGAGTTTTAAATCAAAAATATGAGATATGATTCTAAAGCAATCCAGTAATTATTTATTTCAGTCTTGTTTTCTCTCAAGAAGAAATAATAACAAAATGAAGTCTCTCGTCATTTTCCTGGCCAGGCACAAATTATTTAATTGGCATAATCGCGCTCTTGAGAAAACAACTTTTGTTACGTCGAGATAACAATAATAATGTATGGCCTCTAAGGCCTTCCGTAGAAATTCCTTTAGGATTTTTGACTAGGTTTCTTCTTAATGACAGACAAGCTTTGAATATCCCTACATTATGCCTTGTTTTTTATCAATTATTCATGTAAGTTTCTAGCAATTTTGAAACGAGGCCTACACCGAACCACCAAGCCCACACTCAAAATATATTCTCCCTTTTGAGCCATTGCCAAGCCTGCATTCCCATTGATGAAAAATTCATGTTATTAATAATTCTCAATCATTTGCACATCAGTCTATGCGCAGCAACACAATTAAACCCACCTACCAGCGGTCAAGTTTCCCACTGAGACAAATTCATCCAACTGCATTTTTAGAGCTTTTTCTAACATTACGCTGCACTTTTAGAAGCGGTGACACGGTGACGGATCACCTTTTGTCAGGAACTAATTAGGAGCGTTTCAGTATATGGCCAAAGGCTGAGGGGCTATTTATGGTGTACAGGGTTCTTAGTCTTGACATTGGGCATCAATCACTGTTGCCTTATCCAGTGGAGCTGATAGGACAATGGCTAACCAGCAGTTCTTCCCTTAATGAAATCAGCGCTATTATGTAATCGTGAATTAGCATGGTGCTGCATATGTAATGTATTTAAATGGAAGTATGTTTCATGTATAGGCCCATTCATCATCTTAATGACGTTGTCTGTAGGCATGGAGTCTGCTGGTATTCATGAGACCACTTACAACGGCATTATGAAGTGCGACATTGACATTCGTAAGGACCTGTACGCCAACAATGTGCTGTCTGGGGGAACCACCATGTACCCTGGTATCGGTGACAGGATGCAGAAGGAGATCACAGCTTTGGCTCCCAGCACTATGAAGATCAAGGTACAGTTTTGTGCAGCTTTTTAACATGAACTTTTTATTTTAAGGAACAAAAATGAAAAAAAAAAAGAGTATTTAATCATACAAAATAATAAATGAATAATTAATGTTTTAATAACAATTATATCATATTTATTAGTATTTCGTTACTGTTTATGCAAAGTTCTGTGATTTAGATTTTATGACAGGTACTGATTATTTTTATATTATGTCTCCCATAACCAATATACAGAACTGGTGTTACATTATTGTTACATTTATAGAACTATAGTAAATAATAAAAATCTGACTTAAATCAAATTAAATAAAACTTAATTCTATGTTCATTATGGATTTTAAAAATAACAATAAGAATAAAATATTATTATTACAAAGCAATAATACAGAGTGCAATATTAATATTTTAATAACAATGTATTATTATTATTGTTATTAGCTGTTGTTGTTGTAGTAGACGTTGTTATAAAGAAATATCCATAATGTATTATTTAAACTATGGACTATTAATATATTAACAAAATAATATATATATATATATATATATATATATATATATATATATATATATATATATATATATATATATATAGTTATTATTAACCATATTCTATTATTGTAATTGCTGATATTTGTATAATTCGTATTACAAATAGCGCAAAATAAAAATACTATTAATATTATTATTATTATTGTCATCTTCATCATCATTGTCATCCTCATCAGCACAAACATCGAAATATCCATACTGTATGTTGTATTATTGTAATTATGGATTACTGTATTTGTATAATTATTATTACAGATAAATAAAATAATAACTCAATAACTCAAATACCATGTGTTCTGTTAGTTTTATTATTATTATTACAATGTCCACAATGCATGTTGTTTTCTTGCTTTGTAATTATTTGGTAATAATTATAATAATAATAATTAATATTGTTACTGATAATGGTGATAGTGATGACTTTTAAAAAGTTGATTAACGATCAATTTTTTCTTTGTCCACTGCAGATGATTGCCCCTCCTGAGCGTAAATACTCTGTCTGGATCGGCGGCTCC